>NC_083612.1:32264841-32514841 GCF_963584025.1 Labrus mixtus | reverse complement strand
CGGAGCATACATTTTGCAGCACCTGACTGCAGCAAATACCCTCTGGGTTTAGACTTTCCAATGATATTAATGGATCAAGAGAAATAATACTGCTGTGTTATCCTTTCAAACCCAGCCAATTAACGACAGGAGTTTTGTTAATTCCTACGCAAGCGCTACAAAGACACCATGGAGACGTCCGTAAGTCAGCACAGTCTCACATCATTATCCTTCTTACACTCCAATTACTTCTGATCTATTATGAACCCACCAATATAATCTGCAATCTCTTGACATCCCTATCATTTGACTGTCTCCCCTCGCAGTGGTGCATGCAGGTGGATATAGAAGCCAGCTCTCTTCGCTCGAGGAAAGAACGAGTTCACTTGAACGAAACGCCCCCTTTGACGCTCGGTCACAGTGCGTGGTGTATGAATATGGATGATGTGATTTATTAAGAGAAACTTTTTCATTGTTAGAGAGGATGAGAAAAGAGGATCAGAAGTTCCAGAACTAACCATACTGATGTGATGTGATGTGATGTGATGTGATGTATTGGTGCATTCCTGATTTCCACTTATTCATCAGTACCTGCATGTGTTTGTGTGTATTCAGTGATTACTCACCCTCGTAAGACTGGAAGATAATGGGTTCAAGCAGTTCCTGGTATTCTTTGACCTGAGCTTTGTTTCCTCTAAACACTCCTGCAAGACACAAGAAAACAAAAAAACACACCCCAAACACACATGCTATTAATGACACTATTTTAAACCTTTAATATTGAACTCTTTGGCACATGTAGTTAGTGGCTGAAAAATGCAACATTTAAACTCAACAATAGAAATTCCAATAATCGAACAGTTTGTGTTAGAACATGGTAATAGTTTGCAGAATGAGGCAGCACATTCAGTATGTATAAATGTATGGAAGTCAGGTGACTGCATATGTGTGTTCATTCCTTTCCTCATCTGTGCTGTATGTATCTGAATGCTGTATGTATCTGAATGCTGTATGTATCTGTATGATGAACCTGAATGCTGTATGTATCTGAATGATGAACCTGAATGCTGTATGTATCTGAATGCTGTATGTATCTGAATGATGAACCTGAATGCTGTATGTATCTGAATGCTGTATGTATCTGAATGATGAACCTGAATGCTGTATGTATCTGAATGCTGTATGTATCTGAATGCTGTATGTATCTGAATGCTGTATGTATCTGAATGCTGTATGTATCTGAATGATGAACCTGAATGCTGTATGTATCTGAATGATGAACCTGAATGATGTATGTATCTGAATGCTGTATGTATCTGAATGATGTATGTATCTGATTGCCGTATGTGGCATCAGTCTGTATGTATATCACTGAATACATATTTTTTTTTTTTTCGATTTGTGTTTCTATTCTCATGTTTACAGTACATGTGCACATTCTAAACCACCGCATTTCTGCAGTTACCAACTCATCCCTTTATTCTTCATTATGATTTATCCGTGATGTCATTTTCTTTTTGAGTTTGAAATCTACAAAAATATAGAGTAAATTTTCAGAAGGAGGAGGCCATAGAGGCGGTTTGACCATTAAGTTGTTCCTTACAGCCTTTTTCAAATATTCACTTTTCAAGAAAATGTCAGGCAGGCTGCCCTTAAATATTCCTGACTATAGCTTGTTCAGATATCCAGTTAACAGCAGGAGACTTTCCACTGTCAGACAGGAGGGGCGAGGCAGGTCTCGGGAGGCAAGACATGACGTAAAAGAGAGCAACCCAGAAATGGTGAACATAGCATAACATGCTTTGGAGACAAGTTTTGCATTTATTTCAATGTTAGTTCGTGACAATTGTGAGATGATCACAATATCAACAAAAAGTGTGGAGAACATCGTACCAGAGAACAGAAGACATAATGAAGCAGTTTCATTATGTGCACAGAAATCGCATTGGTCTTGCGCTAGCAGCAGGATAGAAACCTCATCTTACCCCCTCTCATTCACATTTTCCTAAAAGTTCCTGCTGCATTCTCACATCAGCTCATCCTATCTTTATGCGGAAGATTTCCTATGGAACAGGCAGGAAGAATCCCAGAGAGAGTAGAGTGAAAAATGTGTCCGTTTGCAGCTCAATCCCAAAAGTTTGGGGACATTTTGGAAAGTTTTGTGTGTATTTGTGAAAGCTCTACAATAGTGTTGCTAGAGTTTTCACTTTTTCAGAGTTCTCCATGAATCTTGGATGCTGGTGTAATTGATGGAAAACCTTTACCCTGCAATACAGACAGAGTGCGAGAGGAACTACAATGATGGTTGGGAATGATTTGGGGTTTTGTTACCACCTTCTCATGCATGCAGTAACTAATACAAATCAAAAAACACTACAGTATATCTGAGTTGTGCCTATTACTATTCATGACTGGTAGGTCTAAATGTAATGTCATATTTAAGGCAATGCTGTTCAGAGACCAGTACAGAAATAAACTACGAGGTGAACTTCTTGCACAGACTTTTTAGTATGTTATGATAGAGACAGGAGAGCAAGCTCTAAATCAAGCTGTTTTCTCAAAGCATCGGTAGACTAAAAATTGCCATGCGGCTGATGAAAACAAAAACGCTTGTATGCACTTTTTATATACAGTACAACTTATACTTAATTTTTTACAATTCTCTTTAAAAGTCACATCTGAAAGTGACATAAAAGTCGTCTCAAATCTGCAAACACAAAAATATAATTTGATCTGAATGTACATGTCAGTCCTCTGTCTTTACAATGACCCACTGGAGGCATCATAACAACAGCTATGGATGGAACAAGGCTTACCGTCAATCATCATGTAGATGAAAAATATTGGAAACTCGCACTCGATTCCATCAAAAAGCTGTGGAGAGAGAGAGAGAGAGAGAGAGAGAGAGAGAAGGGAATCATTGCTTTTCCACATCAAAAGAGAGGACAGGCACAGGGACTTAAAAGCAGCGGATGGCTGAACTTTAGTAGCACTGAATATTGAAAGCATGGCATAGGGAGAAGGTATAGAAGACGTGACACTGTGAATGAAAACTAACAGAACAGACAGGAATAATAACACTTCCTTGCAAGGTCATTTTTGAGTTTTGTTTTTCTGCAATGAGGAGGATGTTTGAAGGTCTGAGATGTCAACGAATTTATGATAGTGACAAACACATGAAGCATACCAGGAGAAAGATGGATTTGTGGGTATACACTAACAAGAGAATCTGCTGCTCTGTTTAAAACCAGTTGGTAGAATACAAATAAAAAGTTTACATCAATACACAAAGACTGCCCACCTCTGCATTGGAGGTCCAAGCTGACTCAGAGAGCAATTTAACAAACAAATACACTCAAATATGCCATTTCCCCTTTGAGTACAAAAATGGCATGAAATTGCATAGATGCACCCATATTTAGATGCAGGACAAATCAGAGGAGGGAGTAACAAAAGTAGCCCAAGGTTACTTTTACACCTTTACTTTTGTTTACTCAAGGAAAAGTTGATGATACATTATCAACGTTAAGATCTGTTGTAGGTTGTCTTTACACTTGATCTTGACAAATGAAGCAAAGGCAAGTCACCAAGTGCATATTATTATCACCATGTGTGGACAGTGGCCATTTTTGTCCGGTGTCAGGTTTTATGCAGAGGTTCTCGTGCTGTTTTATTATCGTACCAAAGAGTTGCAAGTTTGGAAATCATGTAAACGTTTGGAATCCAGAAAGTCTGTATTACTTCACCGCTTGACGATTGTGCTGCAACCGTAAAGATGATTTATTGTGAAAATCTGGTTGGACATCCGACCATATATCAAGGTAAACTGTTTGACAACACATTTCATAGTTACTACACAACAGCTAACATTAGCATTCAACCATGTCTTGGCTAGCTTTTATCATTTGTTGATGTTGTTCTACACGATTCATAAGTACAGTAAGGAGTAAATTCACAGCTATGGGTACTGCTTGCTAGCTTACAGTAATGCTAGTTCAATGTATTTTAAGGCAACTAAAGCCAGATAACTAATGGTAATGTTAGCTCTGAAGTGGACATAGCTGGTTATATCTTGTAGTATGGCTGCACGCCCGTCCACATTAGAAGTAGCCACTCTCCTTTCAGTTGCAGGAAAAAGAGAACAATTTGTCTGACTCCCAACGCTCATACGATTTGCGAACCCGGAGTACAGCAGTATGACATTAAAAAGGCTTCACAACCCGAGTGTGACGTTAGAGGATAATGTACGCTGTGCCCATCAGGTGAAGTAGAACAAAAGAGTCATCACTGTGTTTTTTCCTTTTGCAAACCAATTGGTAAGTTGTATGTTTGCTTTTCAGCATGTGATAGTGAGCATTTTCCCCTCACACAGCAGGCAGTGAAAATGAGTTGAAGCAGGTTTGTTGTGTCTCAGTCTTATTTCTTTTTTTTCCAAAGAGCAGGCAAAAAGTGGCACACATATTTTCCATGTGATATCACAGTAAAGGAAATATCTTTTTTTATTTCTTGGTGTTCTTTTTGTGACACCAGGACAGATTGATAAACACATCAGCATGAGAATGATTTAATATGTATGGATGTAAGATGTCAGTTAACGTGACTTCATGCTTACACCTGTTTGACTGTTTGTAAAAAAAAACACTTTTTTAGAGTTTTACTGACCCCAAGAGAAATAAGCTTCAATTGAACATTAAGCTGTATAATTAATATGTAAATGTAACAACACATCTGTTGTTATTTTTGTCTGAACCAAATGAACCAAACAACAGGTGTGAAAGTGTCTGTCGTCAGTGACTTCAGAGCACAAGTCGGCACGCAACGCATACCAATACTTTGAAGAAGACCAGACGACACTAAACGACACAAAAGCAAAGACTCATTGAAGACATTTTGATATATGTCATATTTTAAAGTCTTTTTTTCCTGTCATGGTTCTTTAATTTTTGCCTTTATGACATATTTATGTTTGTGCTCTTATTGTTTTTAATGTTCTGTATTTATGTAAAGCACTCTCTGTATATGGACAATGCTTTGTAAATGAACATGCTTTGTCTTAGTAAGGTGTCGGGCCGCCATGAGCCACTAAAAGAAGGTTCTCAATATAGTGAGTATTAAAATAATTTTTTCACAATATTTTGGCTCAATTTGTGTTTTGACAAGGCTCCAAAACCTCCAGTGGTTGTTCGGACGGCTTGACAGCTGATCACTTTGGAGGCCGTTGCATAAATATATCAAACCATCCACTGCTCCCTGTGTCAAGAGATATTATTTATGTTAGTCCACCAAATTATTCAGCTTTTTAACTTATTTAAACATTTCCACCACTTTCCCAGCCCTGACTGACTGACTGACTGACTGTTCGAGCTGATGAGTAACCGATGAATGTGTGCGTGACTGTGTCGCTGTCTGGCTGTTTCAGTCGACTGCACACAGACAAACAAAAGCCAGCGTGTGGCAGCAGTTGCAGTGAATTTTCCGGAAGAAACAGTTGAATTGACATGAACACCATCACTTCTAGGATTACTCTCTGAATCTTACTGAGCCAGAAATCCTATCATAGATCGATGTCATGTCACACACATACAGATCGCCCATGCTCAAGACTTCACAGGTCACATGTCGCTCAGACAGTCAAGGGAAATGTGGCTTTATTAATTCAGATATTTCAATTGTTTCTTGTTTATGCTCACCTAAGGAGGATAAACACAAACACACCAAAGAAATATTAGCTCTTTTTGTACAGATGAGCCCTTTTTATTTTCACCCATATATGGACAAACACGACAAAAGAACAAGGTCAGCTTGATTTTTATTAACCTCTCTAAAATCCATCATTACGAAGCGTGTGTGATTTAGCCTATCTGTCTGTAAACGTCATTAGCCCTCACTATCTTTGTCCCTCATCTTTTTCAATAATCTCCACACTGATAGAAGATGACAGCGATAACATCGTAATGCAATGACAAATGGCTGGTGGAGCTGACACAAAGCTGGAGCTACATTCACTTTCACTAAACAGTGACATCTGTGCGCTCGACTGTGTTCCTTTAAATGGTTAATGTCTGCACCCTGTGATTATGCAGGTAGGCATGAATTCAAACTGTGTTTCAGCAGAGATGAGAAGCAATTTAGTAGCTATCAGGAGGCAAGAGACGGATGAAAGAGAGGAAAATGAAAGGGAAGAAGGCGCATAAAGAGGTACAGAAGCAGAGGAGGGTTTATTCAGAGGAAGGGAGAGAGAGTCAAAGAGAAGAGCTCAGGCAGTCACCCAGTGAGGCCTGTGCTTTTTGGCCTGTTGAGGCTGTAAACATGCAGGGCTCCCTGGGGTTTTGTGCTTGAGCAGCTCGACTGATTGGTAAAACTGTCTATCACACAGGCTGCTGCTTCCTGTCAATGGTAAACAGACAGGGCGAGCAGTGTCTGTGCAGTGAATTCTCTCTTAAGCACCAACAACAGCTTCACTCGATGTCTTCTGACAGGAGACCGGCTACACCTGAGACTGCGTTTTCTCCAGGCAGAGCTCACACTATGTCCGATAATCCCTGGACATTTCAGACCTCAGTGTGTTCACTTATCAAAGAACTAAATATTCTGCTTATTTATGTGTGTTTTATAATATGTAGGTCTGTCCCAACAACAGATTTTCCTTTTCAACTTAAGATTCCATTAAAGCCAACAATCAACAAGTCGCCACATGTCTATGCTATTCTTTAAAGTAAATAGTTTCAGATTCAGCTCTGATAAAGAATGTTTTTAGCAACATTGCTAGTTGGCAATGACCCTGTGCTACATTACAGTGACACACAAAACATGTTTGAGTACTCGTACAAAGCAGTGGCGTATTGACTACAATGCTAAATGAAAAACACTGATGGTTCTGAATGAGTTGGAACAAAAAGCAAAGAGTCTGTCAATGTGTTTGTACTTCGACTTCCCACCCAGGCTTTGACCCATGTCACCATTGATTGGAGATCTCTGGAGTAGGTTTCAGCAGCTGATTTACGGACAGAGTCAACACACTACTTTAATATGTTTCACCAGCTGTGATTGCTCCAACATAGGCATTAAGGTACAACTTAAGTCTAACACCTAGTTATTGTACTGTAGCTGTAGATTAAGAAGGTGTGGGCTTTATTTAACACATAATCATGATTCATTGTCAGATTTCAAATAGGGGTTCCTACATTTTTAAGCTGTTTGTCGATTTATGGCTGTAAACAGAAGTTGAATGCTTTTCACTGAAATGTCACGTTAAGTTAAAATATCAGCTCTGCATCAAGATTTAGTTTAGTTTAGAGACGATATGCTGTACTAGTTAAGATATCCCCTACGTTCCCATGGTGCAACCAAACAATGACACAAATTAAAGTACAAATGAACTAGTTCCAAGGCAGAGTTAAGTGTGGGCTTTGTACCCAAAGTTAAAACAGAACTTACACAAAGCTGGTGCAGAGTTAAAAAAACATGATTTTACAACTAACAATAAAAAGTTTTCAATTAAGACTCCCTTTCTTTAACTTACACGTTGTCATCTTAAGGGGGAGTCCTAGTAATATGTTTTATAATGAATAATCTATTTCTCCTCTAAAACAGACAGTGCAGGAAAGTGCAGTATTTCTATCATTGAAAAATCAGCAGTTTGCTTCAATATTTATTGATGGAAAATGGTAATCCTTAAGTAGTATTTAGTGTATGGTGTAATTCTACCACCTGGCAGGGTTTCCTCCGGCTGCTCTGCATTTTTATTACAGGAAGTATTTACTGATGTGGTCTCAGATATATTGCTGTTGGTAGATGGGAGGCAAATTACAGCAGGAGCAATCAAGAGTCTTAAGTTATGGAAGTTCTCTGGTGAGGGTTTCTTTCACAATAAATCGGTCAGCAGATGCTGGTAGAACTAGGAGCAGGCCGAGCCTGAAAGAAGACAGTAGTTTAACACTTGCTTCTTCTGAGCCTTAAAGTCCTGTATAGTATTAGCAGCTGGATTAAAGAGATATCATTTCAATTTCAGCACCAAGGCTCCCTTCTCAGGTTCATGACAATTACTCAAGAGAAGATCAACCGAAAGCCATCTTATTTTACAAAAAGAGATTTTGTTGCAGCTACAAGCCTCATCTACCAATTTGTTGAAGCATGCAAAAGTCCTGCCAAAGACCAACAGAAATAGAGCGCCACAGGAATGAGTCCTAAAACCTGGAAGTAAGTTAGCTTTTGAGCACTATGGAGTCTAACGTCTAAAAGTCAACGGGGATTTTGAATGGGTTTGTGGTTAGACGCCTGAAATAAGGTCTGTGGTTAACACAAGCTGAAGAGATGTTGGCATTTTGTTAGACCACATAAACTACGTTAGGTAATACCCCCACTTGTGAATTTTGAAGGTTTTACACGTCTTTAAAAAGGTGGTTACTAACAAGTGGCTAAATGTGACTACAGTGGTTGTCGGGGACATTAAACGTCATCACGCCGGACACAGAGGACGGGAACTCTCTCACTAGTCGGAGATGTCTCCTGTAGCTTTAATCTTTAGGTTAAGGTGAATATTATGTTAATAAACAATTTATTAAGCTACGTGGATTAGTTTATCGGAGATCGTCTGAAGCATAACGGTAGTGACGTCACAATCATCCGACCGTGGTGTAGTTAGCTTGTAGCATAACGTTAGCTTTTGACTTCTGTCGGCCGCATTAACGCTTCAAACATCATAAAAATGGTGTTCATCTGTGAAGATTATCCTGCTGAACAAAACGCCTACGCTTCAGAAACATGTGTTTGCCACAGAGATTATTTTCTGCAATGATCCAAAATCCAATGCAAAAATCCCATAGGCGGATTCTCGTTAGACCCCATGGCGATGCTACTTCCGGGTTGGCCTACAAAAATATGTCATTTCGTTTGTTCTCTGTTGGGCTCGGCAAGCCATCAGATGATCGATCTTTTCAGTGAAAGTCTGTTGTTAAAAATATTTAAGCTCTCTTCTATGAAATCAGTTTTTGTTGTGAAGAACACACATCTTGAGTAAAAACAAGAGTTGTTTCTTTACTCTTTACTGTCTAGCATTTACATTTCTGGAATAAAAGCCATGAATGTTTCTCTTCATATCTTGTGGAGTTCCCCAGGGATCCCTCATTTTTTGTTCCAACTATGTCATCTTTGCAAGCAATACATTTAACGGATTTAATATTTATTTCAACTGCTCTACTTTAACATTTGTATTCTGTATATTTCCTGATTTTCTGAGATGATAAAAATGTTCTTACTGGTGAAATAGCATCAATAAAAGAAAATGGAAAAACAAACTAAAGGAAGATAAAGACATCCCTTTGGTGTCCTCTTAGCACCCACCTTCATTTCAGCAGGTTTGTAGTATCTTCGATTCTTGTCTTCGTTAGCTGTGCGGTAGCCATCTCGGAGAAATCGCTTGAAGCCATATTTGCCTCGTAGTTTGCGCACTATCTTGTCCAGTGTCTGACTGTAGAGGGCATCATCATCAACTGCAAAGGCAGGATAGCTGATGGTCGGAAGCAAGGCTGCATCTGTGTTCTGACAGGGATAAGAGATTTACTTTTTTACTTGTTTATGGATATCAAACACTATTCTATGGGGAGAATTTTGAAGCATTTGGGTAATGAATGAACACACTTTTCATATCATGTATTTAACCAGAACTTAACTTGGATTGAACTGACTATGCTCTTACAATAATAGAAAATTTGGAGGTCCTACCCATAGTCACTTATACACTTATACTTGTGGTTGGCTAATATAGTTGGCAGGTGTAGATGCCTTTCACCAGCTGGGGATTGTCTTGTTAATGAGCTGCACAAAACAGCAGCCTTATTTCAAATCAAAGTCTGTCTGACTAAATTTCAGTTGGAACAATCATTAGGAATGAATATTGTTATTAAGCTTAATAAATCATTCTGAATTGGCATTCATTCTCCCATTAATTTTTTTTGTTTAGTTTACTCTATTAAGCAAATGAAAATGAAAGCTATTAAAACTCAACCTCGATGCAAACAGTGTTGAATGTTTTCACAATATTTAAAGACTGCAGAGCTTCAAGAGCTGCTGTTTATTGAAGTCCATCCTGACTGCAGACACATGCTTGCTGAAGTCTAGATTTCAGTGCAAAATATAAAATGTAGTCAGCACAGCTTTATGTTCTGTATTGTAATCTTTTTCATATTTTGTAAACAGTTCACAGAGGAGCCAAATGCTGCTCCGTCTAGTCCAATCCCCTCTTATTCTTCGGCTTCTTGCTACAGCTACAATCTACATGTTAACATCCCCGGCAGCTGCAGCTGAAATGGGCCATCAGCTTGCAGAGCACCTTCCCTGTGGGCATTGAATGTGTCTTGAATTGTATATTGAATTCCAAGCCCTTGCATAGCATAAGAGAGAAAGATGTTATATTGATATTTTGGTTATCTTGACATTATTCTACAGCAAGTCGTTTTTTTCTCCCTCCTGTTCTCCATCCATCCAGCTCCTATACTCATGCAGCTATAATGCCACTCTGCTCGTCTAATTACACTCATTTTCCTGCAAGCTGATGGCGGCTATTCAGAGCACAGAGGGAGAGATGTGATCATTTAAGTGTCTGCAAGCAGTGGGGCAGAGGGAAGGGAATGATTTTCCTCCATGTACCACTTTTTTTTTTCCTTCCCTTTTCAGCTTTACCTCCCACCACATCAGCAGCCGCCTCTCACTTTCCCTTTTTTCCATTTCAATGCAGAATCCTCAAAAGCACATGTATGAGTAGTGTAATGAGAGCCCCATGAGTGAAATGCATGGTTGACCTGTCGGTATCCACTGAAAGTGGCCTCTGAAAGTCATAAACCACATCAGCATCTATTAACATAATAGTTAGCAGCTCTAACAAATTAGGAATACGTTTAAATTGTATATGAGTCTTCTCCATAGATGCCCCCTCCCTCTGGAACTGACTCCACACAACATCCAACACTGCACTGACCCATCTACATTCAAATCCCTACTCAAGAATCACCTCTTCAAAAGAGCTTTTAATGTATGATTGTGATGTGTGTTGTTTATCTGTGGCTTGTATGTTGTTGTCTTTATGACCTGTGTGTAATGTTTGTTAGTTTGTTCTTACTGTTCTGATCTTTAACAAACGTGCAGTGTCTTTGAGTTTCTATAAATAAAATGTATTATTATTATTATTATTATGTGATTGGGTATTTAGCATCAGGGAAGTTTAGCTCTTTTATTCTGTTATAATGTAGCACTAGCTAACACTACACAGTCAACATTTAGCATTGCACTCATAGCCTAGAGAACATCAAAGTGAATCTTAGCTAACGTTGTTCATTTTATTAATTTATTGAAAATATGAATGATTAATTTAACCTACCAATAATTATGGTGTCAACTAGAGAGGCTGATGATATTCAATCGTCTGGTAGGTTAGGCCCATATCCCTGGTAAAATAATAGCTTTACATTTAATGACCAATAGAAAAAAAAAGTGTTCATATGTAAGGACTGCTTTCTCCTCTGAACATTATATAAGGAACTCCTGGCAGACCCCTAGGTCTTGTCTGTGGTTCCTCTCTTATTACACAGCTAGTCACTGTTGGAGTCTGTTGACATTCTCATCCTTTCACCTGTCTTTAGAACACTTCAGTATCCCATACCACATAACGTTCTGTGTTTACTCTATGTGCCATCTTCAGTTTTTGAGATTCCTTTGACACTGACTGCAGTTCATGCATCTTTCAAGCTATTTCCTCTGTTGTTATCCTCCTGTTTCTCTTTTCTCCCACAGTAAACAGACCGACTTCAAATAAACCCCTAGTCTTTACTTGGATTGATATGATTTCAGTTAGTCTTCCTGATTCTGTAATAAGTGTAGCATCCTTAGCAACCGTCTGCCTTTCTTAGAAACGGTGATTTATTCTTCATTACTGTAATCTGTCGAGGAATATCAGATTGTTGCTTTACAGAACCGGCTAATCAGAATAAAGTATTGTACACAGCCACAATTTTCAGAGTGCAAAAAAAAAAAGTAATCTGACAAGCCAACAAAATTCTTAGAAATGGTCTGAACATCAAATTCAGCTGCTCTGAATCCAGCTTTTTCTAATACTTTTGACAGTTTATTGGCACTTCTATTTAAGTGCCTGCTAATGAGACTTTCAACTTAAATATTTTATGTAACTATTTTCACTACTTAACTATTTCAACCCAAAATCCAGAGGCCTACATTTTGAGTGTGTGATATGAATCGTATCCAGCCTTTGATTGTAGAACAATGCATGAAGCTACTCCTCTGCTAAAAATTAAATAAAATAAAAAATTGGCAAGCTGTTGCATCAGCATGTACAACTGTGAAAATATATTCCTAATCCTATGAGATGTCTCCAATTCTGACCAGCAATTTGCATTTTAACACCACTTTACTATATCCTATGCTTTATTTATGCAAGGTTTAGTACTGTTTGAGTGATTTCAGGAGCTTCATAGGCTGACTCACATGTGAGCGAGACTCTCGGGGCAGCAGGGAGCACAGCGTTTGTCTGTTCCTGTTGTGGGCGTCCAGATCCACAAATATCACCGACCACGAACAGCCCTGCAGAGAAAAACATATCCAGACAACATCACAGTTAGAGCTGAACTATTCACCTTTTTTACAGGTACAGAAACAGCACACAGTCTCTTTTTCTGCATGTGATCACCCACAAGAAAATGCACCACAAGCTCCTGCATCTTTTATTTGGAAAAACATTTGACTGCGAAATGGCTAAAACAACTCAAAGTCCACTTTAAAGGCCCCGCCAACCCCGCTAACACCTCCGCACTTCAAAACACTCTTTGGCTGTAAAACTGGGGCGATATTTTTGGGTTTCACATGTGTTTGAAGCACAATGTGGGAGTGCTCCAACAACAGAGATTCAAGAGTCATCCTCTCACTTCAAAAGTCCCCGTGTACAAAAATGAAGTGCTTCAAATACAATGCAACCCGTTCATCCAGTGCACTTAAACGCCTCATTCAGGGGAGGGGCGAGCGGTTCAGGCTTACACTTCATAAGGGAAGGGATCCTCAAACCTTTCTGGTGCTAAAAAGCAGGTCCAGTGCACTTCATCCATCCATCCATCAGAGCTTACATAAAGCCAACAGAGCTACTCCTACAACCTACTAAGCAGTTTCTAATGTAAGACAAATGCATTATGTATGAATATTGCCAGAGTGTATTTTTTTCCCCCTTCAAAAACAGATCGGTCCAGGGCTTTTAGTCAAATCAGCAAGCTTTCCTGTCGCAATTTGCATAGTGCAGTGGATTGCTGGCCACCAATGTATGCAGCTGTGCGACATGTCAGTGAAATGGCTCTCTATCAGGAAGCTTTTTCTCCAGTAACAGTAGCAGATGGTAAAAAAACCTAAGCATGTCTAACGAGTCATTTTTTTGTCATTATAATTAAAATGAAGCCCAAACTGTCTTTTAAGTAGGTAAATCATCTTAGTTAAGTCATAGAAATGAAATGAAGAACTATTATATTTTTACAATCGCTACATATTTTTCAAATTCTAAACATCTTAAAGCGATTTCACATCGGCATCAAACTCCTGAAAAGTTCCTGAAGTGTTCCAGCTGAGCTGCATGTGTGCATACGTAACCAGCCACATTTTTCACCCTGACTTTACCTGGACTTTATCCTGCCAGTCCCATGGTACATTTTCTACATGAATCAGGGTGAGCTGATGTGTGAACACAGCAGGAAATTGACCTCAACCAATGGGAGGGGGTGGTGACATTTATTTCTTTGGACAGCACATGAAAAAAGACTGTAAGCAGAGGACAGTTGTGATACATGTACTTCATACACGTAATGAAAACTGTTTCATTATTTTTTCTCTCCGCCAGATAGATTGTTTTTTTTTTTTTTTTTTACATCAAGTCAGAAATATTTCAGGGGCAGTCTAACTGAAATTTTCTAGACATTTTCAGGAGTGTATGTGTAAAAACGGCTTTACAGTGATTACATTTTTAAATGTTAAAGTGCACTTTCACATACACTTAGTAGACACATCCCCGCTGACAATACCTCTATGTTAAAACCCTGGGAGTCAAATTGTTTTTTACATAAAATCTTATGTGTGTTTCACAACACAAAAATCTATAAAAAAAATAAAAAAAACAACTAAAAAACTCCAGTTCATTCTGTAGATTTCTTTGGCTGAACACATAAGCTACTTGAACGTTACTCCAGATAAACTTCAAGATCTGCAAGACATCTCAAATGGTTTCCATTGAATGCCGGGTTTATGTTTGATAGTCATAGGGGGTTAAGAACACTATGGCCTTCAGATTTTTATAATTACAGTAATAATATCAAAGGGTAGTAGAAATGTCATGTATATATTTCCTTCTTTATCCCTTTTTTCCATATTACCTCCATCGTCTTATAGGAGGTCACCCACTTCCCTCGGTTATAAAAAGCTAACTTCATATTACATGTCATAATAATCTCCACCATAAAACCATCAGTGTCGCTGCTATTATTATGGATGGCTATTAAACGGTGACAGGATGTCGATTAAATTATAGCCCTAATAATAACCTAAATAACATAATGGTACACAGACTTGACATGTCTTTCTGTGCATTGATATGCAAGCGCTTAAATTCAAGGATTTATGTCGGCAGATAAAAGTAAACCTTATTTAATGCACACAAGAGATGCTGGATGGAGATAGGTGCTTGTTCGCTCAACTACATCCTCCAGGTATTAATTGGGTGTGAATGATGTGATGGTCGCGAAATATAATGGCACGTCTTCAAAGTTGGATCAATATAATTCACAAAGTTTAATTTCTTCACACCTAGAATCTATCTTAGCATGCATGGTTTGACTGGGCAGCGTCGTGAAAAGGCTCATTAAACTGAATGCCGTGTGTCCATTCATCGAGTGCAAAGGCTAAATTTGACACAACCCACAAGAGTCTGCCGCTGGTGTGAAATGAGAGAGCTGAGTTCATAGCCAAGTGAAGGTTTCAGCTAAAGGGTCTGGGAGAGTTACATTTGGTGTTGGAGGGATGAGAGTCAGTAGGGGAATCGAGATTGATAGAGATCATTAATAAGCAACTGGATGGGTTGTAACACTTCCATTCACACACACACACACACACACACACACACACACACACACAAACACACACTCACTTACAGAAGCCCTACACAGCAGCATGGATCATAAAGCAGCCACCTCCATAAATTGATTCCTTCAACAAGATGAGCTCGATGAGAAAATCCATTCCCAGGCACAGTTAAACCCCTCATTTTGCAGCTGATCAAAAGAGAAAAACAAACTGCGACTTCAATATACACCGTGCCATGATCAGAAAAGACACTTCAGGTTCAGATGCATTAGATGGCCTGGAGAAGCCATCGCTGGCTTTGGTACTATAGGAGAAAAGATAATAACAGAGGAGGCTCCCTAAGTGCAAGCCATCATTTTCCAATCCATTAGAAGGTGTAATGAATGTTTTTTCTTCTTTTTCAAAAAAAAAGCAAGAAAGATGAAAGGAACGTATCTCCTAATGGAAACTGGGATATTTGAAGGTAAAGGAGGTACAATCAACCAAACATGAAAGAAACATAGAGTAGCCCCTAATGGATTCTGGGGTATTTGAGGGTAAAGCATGTGCAATCAAATGTGTCCTACCTTATACATCCTTCAAGTCCCAACATAAGCCATGATTCACTGCATGACACTTCAAACAAGATGATCGAATTTCAAGCAGCCAAGTAGGCTATCACATTTCAACTGTAGGAAGATTGTTCAAATCAATTGCAAATCTACTGATAAATATTTTTAAAATACCAAAGGGGCATTTCAACTTTGCATTATCTGTAAAATAATAGGTTACGTTGTGTGATGTTGGTTATGTTAACCAGTTCCTGTGCAGCTGTAGAGGTTGCTAGGCGACAGGAGTGGCATTTGGTAACAATATAGGATATGGGTGGAAACAGCTGGTGACAAAAAAAAGGACATCCTCTGTTGATCAGACCGTCTCATTTCTGTTTGACTTGAGCAGTGTACGTAGGACACAAAGGCTTCAACTCTCTGTAGGCTGTGTCCTTCAAAGGATGCTACCCCTGAACTGGGACACAGCTAAAGAGTGCTAGCTTTGTAGATGATTGCAGATTTTATAAATCAACAACTGACTTTCATAAGTCAGACACTCAGGCACGTTGTTCTTTGAACAGGTTGGCACCACTGCAAACACCAAACATACCACACAGACTCATGGAGATGTAATGGGCTTGCTGCTGAGTATATTTAGAACATAGGCCATCTATCTATAAAGCTAACTTGCACCAGATGACATCGTTGTGATTAAACCATGTTTGTCTTGGGACTCGTATGAGGAGGAGGAGGAGGAGGAGGAGGAGGAGGAAATGTGCAGGGAGCAGGTGAATTATTTAAATACCTGGTTTCCAAACAGGTTGAATCCATTGATGGCCTCCAGAGCAGCTTTAGCCAGGCCAACGGAGCTGCAGAGATGAGAAACACAACATATGGGAAGCTGATTAGACAACACTGATGCACCAGGAAAGAATATCTCGTAACATATGATTCTGTGGTGGAGGCAGTGATAGGGATCATGGGTATCGTTCAATTATCAGAGGCCCCACCCAAAAATACAAACAGAAAAATCACTTCAAATCTTAAAGTGCTATCTGTTAGGATTCAATAAAGCTGAACACTCCTCCGACTGTAGAGTAGATAATGGATCCCTTTAATAAAAACCTTATACTGAATTTCACACTGGCTGGCTACTATGATTGCAACGCAGAGTAAATGTGAATCAATTTCACTGTCATTTTGCTTCTCCCTTTCTGCCCTGCCAAGATTTTCTGAGAAAAGACAAGGAGAGGGAAAAAAATTGCAGGGAACTTGGGGACGTCTGGCAATAGATCTGCTGACAAATCCAAATGCATTCAATACCATTAGAGGAGCTGGAATCAATGATGAGAATACAGAGGATGTCTGGAGAAGAGCTCTCTTTAAACCTCCATGCAAAACGGCCATAACTGTTCAGCCGGGCTGTCAGCACCTTTGTACAGTGTTAGACGAGATATGACGCTTAGAGAGGGAACAAAATTGGTACAGGAAACTCAACCAAAATAGCTTCATGATGCAACACTTTCAGATGTCAGATAGAGATAAAAAAAAACATTCTGAGAAAATGTGTTTTCATGTACAAGTTCATATCCCAGTTGAGGTGGTATCGAGTACATCATGAGCAGCAGACAAAAAAGTTGTTTGCTTGAGCAGCAATTGCCCGTGGCCTGCATTGTTGTGTTAGCAGGCTAATGTTAATGTTAGCTCGTAGCATCACATTGAATGTGAATTGACACAGAATGACCGTGATCTAAAAATGCTTACTTGACATTCAAATAAGTGAGTATGTTATTCTTCTTTTCTCTAGTCCTTGACTAAAACAGCTTTATACTCAGGGCCGTCCTGTCCATGTAAACATGATGTAAACACGACATAGGATATACTTGGATTCTGCTGTATTGATGTTTAAAATGTCACATTCTTCCTTTAATCTGCCTTTAAAATGCCTGATCTGGCAGGTTTGCGAATGATTACTGATAATAATGATACAAAGTCAATATAGTAGGGATGGTAACATACAGCTAAAGATTAACAAAAAATATACTACTGCAAATTCTAACTCTAATTCTAAGGGACAGATTCTATTGAAATATTCATGAACTTGTAAGCGCAGTCCTGTTTGTTACAATTCAAATAAAATCCCATTTACACACAAAAGCTCGAGATATATATATAGAAATCTTCTAAATAACACCGCTCCAGCCCACCCTTTTTACTGAGTGTGATTATAAACATGAGGCAGAAGCACATTAAATGACTCATTTGATTCGAAATGGACAAATGGATGCTCTGCCAAAAATCACATCCTTTCCTGTTCATTTTCCAAAAAGCCTTTCCTCTGCCCGCTGGCAGTCCATGACTAGAAATGACTGTTCAATTTGATCATTTAGACAGATCTTGTTTACCCTTCTGAATCTGCCCCTGCTGTATTTCATTGTTTGCATCCAGCATGTTAAATGGTATTACACAACGACATGTATAAGCTAGTTTACTAATTGTGGAAATCCTAAGCAAGACCTCAAGGGGAGAAAATACAAAAAAAAGACGTTGAATCAGTTATCTTTTCTCGAGGACATCTTGGCAAGCTGCTGCCAATAGCCTTGGATTGTTGGAGAAAGAAAAAAAAACAAGCTTTAAAGAGATAAGAAATGGCAGAAATTTAGGATCTTTATCAGGACACTGGGGAAGGAGAGGGAGGCCACTTCGACCTTGGAAGATAAATCAGTTTGGAGCATATTACAAAAAAAAAAATCTCACTTCAATCTGAATTCACTGGCTAAAAACAGTGTAAGGGTTTTAACATGTGGCCAATATCTTCATCTTGATATTGGTGAATAGACTTGATGGTTGGTCCATTAGGTTTTTTGCTGGCTGCTTCACGTTCTCTCACTCTCACCTGCAGTTTTTCTGCTTGGTTGGAGGGCAAAGAAGAAGCATAAAGGATTCACATTTGTTCTGCACTGTAATAAAAGAAGATGTTTGAAATTGTGTTACTTTGTTTCAATTGTTTTTTTCTTTAAGCAAATAGTATTTAGTTGACCTTTCATTCACCAGCATGCTCTAGTTAAAAAAATGTCTTAAGTTTGGAGAAAAAAACAAATAAAAAAAAAAAAAAAGAGGAAGGCCTGCTGCTCTGGAACTCTCTGCCACCTAGACATTCACAACATTGACTCTCTCCCCATCTTCAAATCCAGACTCAAAACCCATCTGTTCAAGATCTCCTACTCACTCTAACATTTTAACTGCAATTACACTGTCCTGCATTTCATTTATTTTATTGTATGCTGATTTTATCCATCGTTGTTTTTAAAATGTTGATTGTTGTACAGTGTCCTTGTGTGTCTTGAAAGGCGCTTATAAATAAAATGTATTATTATTATTATGTGTCAATGGGCGCCTGTCATTAAAGTATTCTCCATCAATATCAATATCAATCAAGTCTATTTCTCCACAATTACTTTTGGTGTAGTTTTGATAAACATGCTCAATTTGCTGAACAATTGACTCTGCTAACAGTATGGTATTGTACATGCCCCCTCAACAAGCAGAAAGGAAGAGGTTATGCACTTTAAAGAAGACATTATTGAATAACGCACATCAGGTGTTTGTCTAAAAAAAACACAACAACCCTTTTTAAGATGGGTTCTTTATCGCAGCGCGATGAAGGAGAGACAGTGTGGTGGGCTGTAAACTTAACAAACCGAGTCTGTGTTTATAAAGATTTTACAGGGAGTAGACTTATTGACAGAGGTCTCCTTCTCTCCAACACAAACAGAGCGGGGGATTAAAATCGTAATAAGAAGTTTTATATGTTAGAGGCAGCAGTTTGGCTCTGTGGTTAGAGTGTGCGCCCCATGTGCCCCAGACTTTAGTCCTCCTCCTCCTCCGCTGCAGTGGGTTTGAATCCATCCATAGCCCTTTAATACACGTCATCCAACCTCTCTTTCCAACCTCTCCTGTCTCTCTACAGCTGTCCTATCCAATAAAATAACTGAATTAGTAAAATAAGTTTCTGTTTAAGTATTACTGTTTCTCTGACGCTCCGTTTCTTAGAGCACAGCTTATTTGTAGGAGCTCAGCTTGTTGTTTGTTTTAGAATGGATTTCCTTCACTTTTCAATGCTCACAAAGTTTCTACTCAGAGCCAAAGTATCCACAACTGTCTTCACTCTTCAAATCAAAAAGGCCAGGTAGTTAAATTCAGCTCTTTAGAGGGTATAACCTGATCATGAGCCAGGCTGTTGATAACTTTTGCTAACTAAGGAACTTAAATAAATACTCTGGTTAAGTCATACTTAATGGTCTTGACGAAACGATTAAACAAAGTATGAATATAATGCAATTTAAAAAAATGTACAAAAGATATATCTTTGAAAAGTACAGAAATGAGGAAGGAGAATGTAAATCTCACAGATGTTAATGGTTCATTTTGTTCTTTTTTTGTTTTGTTTTGTTCTGTTTTTCTTAATAGTTCGATCGGAGTATTTTTTTTGTATTGTCCGTTTAGTTTATTTTATTGGATTTTGCGTTTGTTAATGGTGAAGAATGGGGGTAGGACTTGACAAGCCTAGGCTTCTTCATATCCCTTTTCGAACGAGTCAAATGTGTATTATATTGAAATTGGCTTTTTATTTTATACAGATTTTTTTTTTCCATTTGTTTATTAATTTTCATCTATTTTTAATCGTTTGAAATAAAAAGAATGAAGTAAAAAGTAAAGTAAACATAGTTGAAAAAAAACACGGTGGCATGAATTGAAATGCGAATAGGCGTAATTGGCTGGAAATGTAAAGTCGACACCCGGCATGTGAGGTCAAACTTGACACTCCCATATAGTAGTGGAAATAAATTTGTTATGGTGGCTGAACAAAAGGGGAACACATTTTGGAGTCACATTTATATATATCTTTATACCTGATGTCTGACTCTAGTACTGTCCTATTATTTAAATAGCATCTGACACTTGAAAAAGTCAAACCTTGCCTGATGTACTTTTAGCGGTATGATGTATGATGCAGAGCAAGCTCCTGATATTGGTACAGTGTGGTGAATGGTATAAATACGCCACCTCTAAGACTTATTAACAGAAAAAAAAGACTGAATTTAATATATATGCAAAGTTCTCTTTCAAAGAGACTTAGTTATATTGTTTGGTAGTTGTAAATAAAAACTTATGGATCCCACTGTGTGTACTTTTATTTGACATATTTACTATGTGCTGCTGAGCTGTTTACTGACCTGGAATGCAACTCCGTGCTGCCGTTGTTGTATTTGCTTCCTCTCTCCCACATGCCGTAGTCAGGCACCCTGTAGGCTCTCTCCACGCAGAAAACCAAGTTCTGGATGAAGGAAACCTGCACACAGAAACACACACACATCAAACACAGGAAGGCAGGGGACATTGGGAATGGATGCAGTACAGACAGCTACACACACACACACACACACACACACACACACACACACACACACACACACACACACACACACACACACACACACACACACACACACACACACACACACACACACACACACACACACACACACACACACACACACACACACACACACACACACACACACACACACACACACACACACACACACACACACACACACACACACACACACTTGGGTAGGCAGAGCTGCAGGAAGTAAACATGTACTGAGACACACAAACAGAGAATGCACATTATATAAGCTGCAGCTACACCTGCACATATTCATTTGTGACCTTTGATATTGATCCAGTGCGAGGTATTTAACTCTCTCTCTCTCATTAAAAAGGTTACTGAAGTGGACGAGAAAGCTGATACCTAATTAACGTCCAAGGTCGATATCACCCTGAAGCTAACACACAAGGTGTAATAAGGTATTAGGTATGGCAGTGTGTGGAGTATGACTTCATACTGAACGGACACATATCACAGCATCCATCCAGAGCCCAATCTTAATAATCGGCGTGATGCCATTTTTCTTTCAAACTCTTCAAACTCATTTGCAGTGTCCTTGTGTTCATAGCCAAACAATAAGGTCTCCGCGATGTTTGAAGTTCATGAAGGGAGGCAGTTTTTTTTAAAATATATATTTATTCTTCATTTTGCAAACACCAGCTGAGGAGTGAGCCACTGTTTTAAAGAGAGAGAGAGAGATGTCAAAATCAATAGGCTCCCCGTGAAAAAAGAACGAACTAAAAGAGAGAGACATAAAATGTGTGATGCCTTTAAGGCCTTGAATCATTAAAACAGCATGAAAGTAGCAAGTGCATGTGTGTGTGTGTGTGTGTGTGTGTGCTTGACTGATGGGAGATTTAATCTAAAATGACAAAGCGGGGGAGAGAAAAAGAGAGAGAGAGAGAGAGAGTGGAGGAGAGAAAGATGGAGGGAAGCAGATACAACCTGTGTAGGATTTAAGTAGGCCAGCATGTGAAGGAGGGCAGGGAGAGAGGGAGTGAAAGAGGCTGAGGAAGAGAGGAAGGTGTGTGTGTGTGCTGATTCTCTCGTTTGGGGTTTTTTATGAGCAAAGTGATTAACGAGCGGGACTTTTTAGTATCTTAATGGTATCTTAATGAATGTTACTGCCTACCGGCCAAACAAGACTCTCTCTCCGCCTTCCTGCCGAGAAACGACTGGCCCTCAAAGTTCTTATTTTGACAGGTTTTGGAGGTGTTGCAGACACACAGATGCATTTTCAGAATCAGTTTGTGCATGTCTGCTGTTTCTTTTTCACAATGCATGTGTTATACATGAAGACACACCGACACGGGCTAATGAGACACTCCATTTCATGCTGCGTGAAAGTGAAAATGGCATCTAGGAGGAGGTCGATAGTGCATCTTCTCAGAGGACACGCCTCAGCCTTTCTATACCCACCTCAAGAAGGGAAAAAAAGAATACTGCAGTGCAGCTTCAAGCTGAGGCGAGCTAACGCTGGCAAACTTCACAAGCAGTAGCAGCTAACAAGCATTCATTAAAGATATCTTAATTATGTGATTAGCCTTGAATGAAATAGTTTTTTAACAGTAAGTGGGTTCAGTGAGAAAGTCACAAGTCCTGCTGCACACTGGATCTGATGTTTGTTAATAGAAGTATGTGGGGGGGGGGGGGGGGGGGGGTGCAGAGTGTTTCAGCTTGAATTACACGATCTAATAAGCATTGTTTAAATATGCAAATTAAGACCGCTATGCAAACAGGACTGTCCTCATAAAAATAGCTATATTGTCAATTTGTTTGCCATCAGCAATGAGGAATGGAGGAATGAGAGGTAATTAGGGAGGGCTTTCTGTAAACAAAGTGCACGCACTAATTGGTTAGTGGCTAAATGTTTCACCACGTCCTCGCTTTCTTAAGATAAGCCTGATCTAGTAAACAAATGGATTCTCTTACCGGCGGCACAAATTTCCCCAACTCTGTGGCAGTAAGTAAAGCTGTGAATGAGCAGACTATAAAAAAACTAACAGAATTAATGAAGTTCCAACGGCTCCTCAGGGCCACACAATAAACAGCACAGTGTGTAAGCTCAACAGCCAAAGTCACCTCCTTGTTTTACTAAGAGCCAAACATGAGAAAGAGCAAAAATATCACACCGGACAGATGCATCAAACTCGCATGGAAACCACAGCTTCAGTAATAGCCTGGGTTGGTGTGCTGCCAAATAAGACGTTACCGGTTCGATTCCCAGGAGGACATTTAAGCCTCTACAATGAAATCATCTAAACGTTTTCCCTTTGAAAGTCAATCGAGCGGCTCAGGAAAAATATAATTGTGAGCCAAGCTATAAAAGTGAGATACTGCCCTCCGCACCAGCGTTTGTGTCTGCTTCAGGATCTGTGCAGGGGAGTGCAGATAACTGGCTTTATAAACCTTTAAGTTTTACTTTACAACATCCAGTTGGATATTATAAAGGTAGAAGGTACTTACTATTGTCCACCGATCACTAGTAATGCAGTCTCCATCCAACCGTTAAACATCAAAATCACCTTGGTCAATATCATTGACTGAAGAATCTGTTGTTTTAATGTCTTTCTGAACACGTGGCTTTCACCCAAAAAGACTGTTTTTTGCATCCTCATTTAAAAACATGGACTTGTTATTTGACCAAAACTGTGATCTTTTCCAAAACCTATTCATTTAGTTCAACATCAAACTCTGGCTGTTTGACCAAATGAACCTTTGTTAACCACCTTGTTTCTGTAATACGACAGACAAACCTGAACCCTGACTCAAGATGGGGCCCTTGGTGTTGAAGTTGGTGGTAAGGGAAGAGGTCGTCAGTTGATTGCAATCAGAAACCTTCTGCTACTTGCCACTAAATCCAAATAGTTTAAAGGATTTGAAATGTAAAAAATATAAATTAAGTTCATATACTATAACTGTAACTTCAAATGTATTGAAATAAAAAAAAACACAACTCGAGCAAATACACAATAATCTATGAGAGTTGTTTTTATCTATGTGGGGTTTAAACTGGATACGGGTCGCTGATTGGTCTGAAAATATCAGACCAATAAACAGGACCGGGCTTAAACCCTAACGTCCTGTATTGATCTCCCAGGCAGTGGTTTCAGAGTGTTGATTACCTCATCAGTGTTGTAAATGATCTGCAGACCAGAGCAGATCATCTCCACCAGGTACAGCAGGAACAGAGAAACAGCATCAATCTGCAGAAAAGACAGAGAGAGACGGAAAGAGAAGAATATATTTTATTCAAAAACATTACTATCATTTGAACAGTGTGGCATATTTGGAAATGTGTAAATGTTGTTTGATGTTCCACATGGTGTACAGGGTAAGATGTGAGCTGAATATTAGCTTATAGACCTTTGGTATTGGTCTGGTATCATCAATAAAATCATATACCGTGAAATGATTGGTGAAGAAATCAAAGTAAAACTTGAATAAATGTGATACATGAATTAGAAGAGAGTTACTCTTAATGGCTGAAACCATAACTCCTACCTTGATGAAGTTGTTTAATAAATCAATATTGACATGACATTTTTTTTTGTCAAAGTCAGAAGGTCTGATTTCAAGATTCTTACCCTTCTGATCTTTTCACATATTGTGACAAGTACACTGTTTATTTGGTGTATTAACTAATTCCAAAGTATAAGAACCATTTATTCCTATACAAGAATACAAATCACAATTATTTTTGAATCTGTGAGATTATGTTTTACTTCTAACTAAAAGAGGCTGAGAAATGTATTTTCCTGTATTCTTAAGGCAAGGCCATTTCATTTGTGCTGTAAGTACATTTGGTCTGAATTACTTATCATAAGATAAATAAGTTATCTTAGCATTATTTCTTTTTTTTGTGTTCAAATATTTATTGAATATTTTTTAATAGGCAGGAAACGATTACATGAGTTCCATTGAGCAGAACAAGGCATACATTGTGAAACTGCAGTACCTGTTACCACCCCCCACTTGTGGTTAACTCAAAGGATGAGGTGTTATTAAGCAGTAGCAGACATTGTGAGTGGGTTAGGAGTTGTCAAACTCTTGATCTTTTAAAACTGTTTTTAGTAAATCTCTATAATTTCTTGTGCTGTTGATCTTTTGCTTGTTTTATAATTATCATTTTTTTCGGGCTATTTGAGGACTGACTCTTTGTTGGGTGTGGGGTTTTTGTCGCAGGTTTTTCTATTTGGATTTTCTATCTAGCTCACTTGTAGTATCGGCCTGCCATCACTAGTAATGCATTCTCCATCCAACCGTTAAACATCAATTGACTTTTGTCCATATCATTGACAGAAGAATAAGTTGTTTTAGTGCCGGTTAAATGCACACACACACCTCTCAGGTCAAGTCAATTTTACAGCCGTCCCTACATCCCGAGCAGAGGGACCAAGAAACAATAGAGTTTAATGGACATGCTACTATGTCACTAAAAAAATTAAATCTTTGGCTTAAAGATTTAATGTCTACTTTGGTCATATAAGTGTTCATTCAATGTTATCAAGGTTTCCATCTCCTATTATTTATTCTCTGACCAAAGACAAGCTTTTTTTTAAATTATATTTGTACATAGGAAATGTGACCATGAACATACTGCCAGAGGAGTGTGCTAGGATGTTAGCCTATCACCTTTATAACATGTAATAAACCACTGTGTATATAACTGCTCATGCTGGAAATGTCATTGAATTGGACAGCTAGTAATGCAAATATGAAAAATACAAAAACATACCGTGTGTTCGTGCACATTTACATAAAAACACATTTTCATTTTCTGCTTTCAATTCCAGATTTCTTTCTATGTGCACATGTCTGCACACAGCTGCTGACCTGCAGGTGGTGGTAGTCGTTGTAGGAGTGAACCTCGTCCCCGGTTTCCACGTTGAACACTGAGTGCAGACACTTGGAGGGGCTGGGGTCCTGTTTGAACTCCTCCACCTGTTAGACGGGTACACAGAGACAAAGAGGAAGGTGGAGGATCAGGAGAGAGCAGAGGGGGACAGCGGGAAGGACATTCATTTTCACAGAAAATGTATGGCATAAAACAGTGAAGCATAGACAAGAACACATCACAAACTCTGGTGTGATGCCTGATATTCTCCTATGGCTGTATTATTGTTGTTGTATATCTACCTCTTAGCCCATGTTTGAATCTCACTTTTTATAACACTAATTTTAATGCCTGCAATTCAACTAATTCTTGTTTCCCACTGCAATTAACAAAAAAAAATCTGCTTCAATTACTCTTTAAGAAGGTTCAGATTTGAACAGTGAAAAAATCTCAATAATGGTAAATTTACATTTCATTTCTCAGACCTATATTCTGTATGCAGTGAAGAAATTAATTTAATTAAAAAAAAAAGTTGTCCGTCATTTAAATCATATATGATGAACATGTCCGATTCAGAAACGGGGGAGGAAGTTTTTTTTTAATAAACACAATGTTTTATTTAACATCTTTTATTCGTCTCCTCCCATTAAACAGCCTGTGTTACAACTTATTTTTTGATAAATGTAAAATATGCATTAATTTATGCATAACAGACACAACTGAAAAATGGGCTAAACAGCCTTATAATAAAATGATATTCTTAAAGTGACCCAGGGTACTGATGAATGAGTTGACATGAATCTGCGTTACTGCATTAACAGTGTGTTAGGTGAAGTCTCTCAAAGTGTATTTGTAATTCATTAGAATGTATTTAAGTTATCACAGGGCAGGTTTCACTGTACATCAAGTCCGTTCAAGTTAAATTGAAACAGTAAACAGTGAGTCATAAAGCGGGCTGATATAATGTAAAGGGATATAATGTGGTTTGTTGGACGTTGTTTGTGTGTGTGTGTGTGTGTGTGTGTGTGTGTTTGCAGCATCAACTCGACTATTAGCCCAATTATGGCTGGGCCGCCTGCTCCATCGTGCAGAGTTATAAATAATTGGCCCCTTTGTCCCATTTTTCCCTCGTTTGTTTCTTTTCTCTCCACCTCTCTTGCTGCTCCCCCCTCCCACTGCTGTCTCAATTTTTCTCTTTCCACAACCCTACCTCCCTTTTTCCTCATTTCTACCTCTCTTCTCCAGGTACTTTTTATTATTCACCCTCTTTTTCGCTTCCCCCCCATGGTCTCTGGGATTTTATCTATTTCCTAGCCTCTCCCTTTTTAATCTTTTCCTTTCCTCTGGCACTATAACCCTGCCCACCTTTTTCTCTCCACGTCAGGTCACAGTGGAGACCCTCTGTCCTACTTATTCACAAGCTGCTCCACTTCCTGCTATCCCACAGCGGCTAGTACGTGTGTGTGTATGTGTGTGTGTGTGTGTGTGTGTGTGTGTGTGTGTGTGTGTGTGTGTGTGTGTGTGTGTGTGTGTGTGTGTGTGTGCGATATTGAGACAGAAACTTTCCTCCACCAGCAACTAACAATAGGTGCTGCTGTTAATGCCTCCATAAAACCTACTTGTGTGTAGAGGCCTCTCTGATTGTTGCTCTGGCAGAGCCACCGTGTCGAGTGGCTCCACTCTGGGGGATATTCTGAGAGGACCCACATCTTGCTTATTGTTTGGAGTGCTGCATTGTGCCAATATGGGCTTCAAATTAGAGAAACTCTTCAATGCCTGCTGCTTCACTCAGTAATAGGAAATAGTAAAAGTCTGCCCTTGAGCATTCGTTTCACATTGATCGCCAACACCAAACTCCTGCCTCTCTTCCAACACATTACCAGGAGATGCTTTTGATATTCAAAAACAACTTGTGGTGAAGTGATAAAACAAATGCTTAGTACTGTATTGCCAGTGCTAATAATAGTTAAGACCACAGGCACTGACTAATAAGACATCAACACACTTTTTTACAAAGAGAGTCGTTATATTATTATTATTATTTACTATCAATTTCTTTAAACCTGATTCTAATGGATTGTTCTGCCTACAGGTAAACATTTAACTTGCTGCTTAGATGCTAATTTTTTGTACGTCATTTGGTGTTGGGCAAGTATAATACAATGTCTGTTGGAGTTTTTTTTCTTAAAAAAAAAAAATTGTTGTGGCTTGCTTTTTATTTTTTTTTATTTAAACTGACTTATTTTAGTAGAATGACCTAAGTTCACTTTAAACCATTACTATAACATACACCAGGGCCAATCGAGAAGAGGATGGAGCCTTTTTGGTTTCAAGAGTGAAGCCGGTGCCTTGACTTTGCACTGTTTCTAACGGCTGCCAGGGGGCGACATCACTGCTTTTGAAGGGAAGAGTGATTATATGAAACCAGATGTGAATGACTTTGTTTCCTAGTGAGTTTATATCCTCATACGTTAAAGACTTATTCAAAACATTATGATGTTCATTTAGTAAATGATGGTCCCATTTAGATTTTGACAGGATAAATTTAGAGTATGGCCTAGGAATCTCTATTTGCGCTCTTATAAAAATGCCAGAAACAAAACTATTTACAAACTTTATTCCTAAAAGGCGACATTATTTTTGACAAAGCATCTATTTTGATTCTATTAAGGCTCATGCGTAAATTTTCATTATTAGGTGGGCAGATGATCTGATAGGTGGGCACATTGTAGCCAACAAACAAGATTCATTTGGCCCGCCCCAACTCCACCACTCTGCCTGTTTCTTGACTGAAAGTGATGTGGAGATAAGATTTCCAACATCATGGATTCATTGGACTTCTTAGGGCGAGGTCACACTGGCAATCCGTACTGTGCCTTAGCACGCTTCACCCTTAATAGTCCAGCTCGTTTGACCAGTGTGACCGCTCCGTACCATGCTTAAGCACGATACACTTCCTTGGCCTTGACACACTTCGGAGACGTGTACTTCAGCACGGTACAGTTCATGCACAAGCACAAGCACGCGGGTAAACAACGCTGACAGCCTTCATTATGGAAAATCCAGAGTGTTCTGGCTGTTTCTGACTAAAATGACTCAAAATAAAAACACAAAGTAGCTGTCATGTCCTCCGATGTGCGGACGCAAACTCGTCTCTTTTATTTTTTAAATTTATTTATGGCTGTATCTGATTAAAATGACTCAATATAAGCCACAAAGTCAGTAAAGTAGCTGTCATGTTCTCTTCTGTGACTGCGCGTCTTTTTTTCCCCTTTTTTTCTCGAGTCCGTCTGTAAACTGAGCACACGTCACAATAACATAAAGCCACACATGTGTTGTATTACGACGTTATGTACAAATAGTAATCGTGCTTAGGAGCAGGCCAGCGGGGGAATGGGGAGGGGGGGGGCATTCGTGCTTAAGCTCTTAACCCCTCTTCAGAAACCAATGGGTGACATCACTGAGACTACATCCAGGTTTTATACTCAAATCAGTCTATGATACCATGGTGACTGGTCAAGCAGAAAATGTCAATCAAGGCATTAAATCAGAAGTCCACAAACCAATGGCTGATGTCATGGTAGTCACACCCTCTTCCTTTCTACAGTCTATGAGCATGGCCGATCAGCCATATATATTCTCCGTGACATTTGCCCAGCAGTGGCCCTGTGGCACGTCTCCATTAAAAAACAGCCGTGTTCCCTGTAAGTGTTGAAGACAGGGCCGTAACGAACGCTGCTCTGTGTAATTAACTGTGTAAACGAAGCTTTGTAATTAAGACACAGGAAAGCTCTCCCCTAAATTAGGTCGTCAAGGTCGAGACAAGATGAAACAGAATGACTTTCAAAGGCACACAGTGCACACACGCGTGAACATGGTGACACAGCCGGCTGATGCTCTGCTGAAAGATCCTGTTCATGAAGAATAAAAACCAGCCTTTAGCGGATGCATCTGGTTCTGCTTTTTTTGTTTTTAATAAAATTTTGTGTTTTGCAATTTTTATTTCACAGCCTGCTCATGTGCATGCATCAGTTTCCTCTAGACGTGGCGTGAAATGTCCCCCTTTAAACAAAAAGGTCTTTTGTAATTAACAGATTGCTGGTTATTACACCCTCGGGAACCAAAGCAACCGGCTTCCTTTGGTGATTTGTTTGTGTAAATACATTACAAGGAAGGAAGAGGATGTGTACAAAGCACCGGCTCTGAGAGGCTTTTGATGAATAGCAGCTCGGGGAACATGTTTGTTCTGTAATACGTTGTGTAACTGCATTCAAGCAAACCTGCAGCGAGAAAACCAGGAGCTAAAACACTCACCTTGTCAGCCTGCCTCATGTAGCAGTAGAGGATGCCTCTCATGCACTTGATGGCAGAATGCTCCAGTTCATGAGTACGCCCCATGTCGTCGTCGATGCGTCTGTATGGTGGAGTGAACAGGGAGAACACAGAAGGAATCAATGAACACCTTCTAATTCTGCCAACCTTATATTCTTGGCTGTCTCTTCTATCAGTCATCATCAAGTTTTCACCATCAAGTAACCATTGCTGTTTGGGAACAGAATTACATCATCTATATTTTGTATGATTAGTGTTTTGAAGAAAAATGTTTTTACTCAAAGCAATAAATTCCTTGGTGTTTGCAATACAGGGCAAGAAAGCTACTGCTGGTGGAGCCATCGTGTCTACACTGCCTTCATGTTCCAGGTTGCTTTTCACAATGCACAGATGTTAGATGTTCTGGGATGCGACTTTTGGTGCTCAATATTGTTAGCTGGTTTGCATTTTTAAGTGAAGGTATGAGCCTAGAGATCCACAATGAATTGACTGCAGTTTTCTTCTGAGGAAGAAGAAGTACATCAGACTACAAAGAACATCATGATGTGCTGCTACTCTGACAGACAGTCAAGAGAGTTAGATTTCTTTTAATCCACATTATTCAAATGTTTAAGGTGATAACAATGAAAATGATAGAATTGAAGCTCATACCAAACGACCACATCCAAGCCCACTAAATGAGGACTCAATTCATCGTGACTCATGAATTGTGATCAAGTTGTGGTCTCACAATCATGATTAAAGGCTTTATATGCGGTTTTCAGACTTAAATGTAATATAAATCAAGTATATCCTCTGAAAATAACTCTGTGAGTCATGACTGTCTACAATGGGTGTAACACCCGAGTCCCACTGTCTGTGATGTTTTCAGAGTTTTCAGAGTCCTATCTTCACTTTGTTTACATCGCCTGGACGGCAGCAGACTCCTCCCCTCGTGTATAAAAGTTGTTTAATTGAGGGACTAGAGAAAAGAAGAATAACATACTGTACTCACTGCTTAACTGTGTTTCTAGATCACGCTCATTTCAGGTAAATTTACATGAAGTGTGAAGATACGAGCATAATAAAGATCACTAGCATTAGCATGCTAACACAACAATGCACCGCAAGTTGTTTTGGTTTCATGCTGGTGCTCAAGGGCGACATCTACTGGATCAAAAAATCGCATATAAAGCATTTAAGGTGATAACAATGAAAATGAAGTTCATACCAAACGACCACATCCAAGCCCACTAAATGAGGACTCAATTCATCGTGACTCATGACTTGTGATCAAGTTGTGGTCTCACAATCATGCTTAAAGAAAAAATCTGATGATTAGATGTCTCCCTGTAGGTTGCTGACACTTTTGTGGACTAAACAACAATACACCCTCGCTATTCAGCACTAGAACAACTTGTGGTTTAAACTAGTTATACTTTTTATATGAAGGTCGGGGCCACCGTGCAGTTCGGCAGAGTAGACCGGTCGTATCTCAAAAGCAACGCGGCCGGAACAATGTGTAACCAGAGTCAGCACAGGCGTGTGGATTTTAAACCTGCATGGAGGACTGAAGGCTGGCGGCGTTAGGACCTCTTACGCTATAGCCACACTTGGCAAACCAATTCTACTTTGTTTGCCCGCAAAGTAATTAGGCCACACAAACACGCTGAAGTGTCACATGTTGAAAAAAAGATGTGAATTTCATTATTGAAGAATATGATGATTATTCTCAAATACCAAATGAAATAGGCCATACAGGCTTGTATACACACCATTCCTAAATTCTGAGATAAAATATACTATAATAAAGAAATCCCTTCTAGAGAATCTTTGAAGTGTTGACTGTTCTTTAGTGTGATGTTTTCAAAGCATAATCCAGGTAAAACCCCAATCCGAAGTCGATCAATGACTGTAGCAGTGATCTTAATAAGAGTCAGCACATTCCCAGTGGGATGGAAGGTCTCAGATTTACATGAGCAAGGCCAAGCTAATAATGACTCGTGAGGTATCAACAGAGGAAAGGTGAAACTTGTTTATACTTCAGCGATACCCTGTACATTAATCACACTGCCTTTTAGATGTGACCCCTCCACATCATAACCTGAGAGCAGGCAGAGGATAGAGCAGGCAGCTTTCATCAGTGGACGTCCTTCACTGTGCATTCATTACCGAGATACCAGTAAGCAGCTCTGTGATATGCATGAGGTGATCCAACAGTGACCGGGGGGGTTACAGTAACATACCCAGCTCTTCAAATTTAATTACAATCAATCTGGGAAAGACAAATGGCTGAGACAACTACAAGAGGATTTCAGAAAGTGTGTGTCAGTTCTTGAAGCTGGTAAATCAGTCCAAATTGAGTTCATGATTAAATAGTAAAACCTATAAAGTGTGATGAAAAAAGAAATAAAATATTCTAACTCTGTGTAAAGAGGGGGATAAAATGTATTTTGTCTACTTAGAGAAGGAGTTAGTGGCAAATCCAAGTGCCAGTCTAGTCCGGGAATCTCTCGCACGCACGCACGCACGCACGCACGCACAGAGAACAGCAGCAGGGCATGAGGTAAGTAATGGCAGTAGCCAAGCCTGTCAGATGAGAATTATCTTAATTAAATCCCAGTGACAATTCTAATAGGAGGCAGCCATGACTGATGACTGGGATCTGCCGCTGGTCACATCACTGCAGTACTCTCTATTTTTACCCCCCTCTTTCTCTCCATCTTTCCCCTCAATCTCAGTCCTTCACTCTGTCTCTCTCTCCATCTTCCACTTCTGTTACCCCTCCTCCCAATAGCTTCCCCTCTCTCCCTCTGCCCACCTGATTCTCCTCCTTTTAGCACCGCCTTCTCTCTGCATCTCCCCCTTTTTTTCCCCTCTCTTTAGCGCTCTCTCTGTCCTTTCCCCTCTCTCCCTCTCTGTCCTATTACAGGCTCATTTTGTGGAAGTGCTTTTCTCCCTAGAAACTAATCACAGAGGAATGCAGGCGTCAAGTGCGGGGACAGTTGATAAAGGAGTTTGGGGCCTTTAGATTTTTTCTTAGTGAAAAAATACCCTGAACCGATAATCCTGGTGTGTTTAAAAAGCAAAGCCTTTCGGATGACAGAGGCCGGTGAGAGATCAGAGGCAGAAAGCGTGAAACAGAAGCGAGAGGAGAATAACAAAAAGTCAAAAAAGAAAGAGGGATTCAGGGGAGGAGAGCTTTAAAACTGTACCAGCTAACTTTTTTAACTTAGCATCCTTCATTTGTCCTGTACACAATTCTCTATAAACTACAGCTGCATGATACATCCCTACATCCATAAATCACTCAAAAGATGAAGAAAACAAGGGCTATACTCTTAACATGTCTCTCTCTTAAAAAAAAAAAAACATGTGGATGGCAGGTTTGAATGAGACTCCTTGATTAAAAACAACAAGTGAGCAGCGGCGTGTTGGCTTTGAGTCTGTACTTCACGCAGAGATCATTACGCAGGAAGACAGTTTAAACCATTTTCCCTCTTGGTGACCCTCAACCCAGGGCGTCTTAAATATGGGTGCCTCATATATACCAGCATCTTCAAAGATTGCTAGTTGCACCTCTAATAAAAATACAATATTAGGAATCCATACCTTTTATTGTTCCTTCAACATTTGTGCTTGAAAAAAGGGAAAATAATCCTATAGCCTTATACAGTCATTTTATTGACTCCCTAACAATTTATGAGACATAAAAATCTTTCTCCTGTAGGCTGTTTGTCAACCAACAACCTTAACATCCCTAACTGGATGGAGGCACCACAATGCCTAAAAGTATTTCTCTGATTTAGCCGCTAGCGTGCCAGTGGTTTGTTACATTTCAAGGTAAAGGAGCATTCACTAAACGCCTTCCCTGACCCCACTGTGTAGTGATAGGACTACTATTAATACAATACAACAAAGAGATGTGTCTATAAAACTTTTATAGACCAAAATAGAGAAGGGAAAAAAGCAATATAGGCTATCTATTTGAACAAAAGCTTCAGCCTTTAGCATTTTTAGCTAACAAGCTAACTACATTCTATACGTTTGTAATGTAAAGGATCATATTATTAACCAAACACATTAGCTTGTGTTTGTAAGAAGTTGTGTTAAAAGCCCAAATTTAAAGCAAGTCATGTCCTTCCTTGATGCTAATGTTAGCGCCTCTGGAGGTTTACCCTCCAGCAAACAAACACATTCACAGATTTCACACACAGTTAGCCTTTATCTCTCAATCTTTTTCAGTTGGACATGTAATTTAAGCCTCTGTTTGTTTTTTTAAATACAATGATATGAAATAAAATCCTTATTAGCTAGCTACCTACCATTGATAAATTCAGTCTGGCAAAAAGCCTGTTTGTTTACACTGTGTGATATCCCACTGGTACAGAAGCTTTTAAAGGTTTCAAGTTATTATTCTTCCACCGGTTTCACTGTAAACAGCACATGTGCCACGTGAGAATGGACAGCTTTGCAGCTAAACAACAAGAACAAAGGCTGTCCTTATGGGAATGGTCAATTTGTTGTGTTAACCTTTCAGGAGTGTGAATGGCGTCAGTTTTTCCACTTTTCAGGGCTATTGACTGATTTCAGGCTAGTGAAAAGTTGCTTAGTGCAGCTTTAGTACCCAGGGGGTATCTCCGGTGCATACTGGTGCTGACCCACAAGAGTTAAAACACATTTTCTAAAACCTGTAGACGATAATGTGCATCACTTATTGTGTCATGTTACACAACAGGAGAACAGGCAGGGAGCCACATAACAAGACCAATTCAATTATGCACTTATGAATCACATCCTTAAAGGTTTATCTGTGTGTGTGTGTGTGTGTGTGTGTGTGTGTTCTGAGTACTAACCGGTAGGCCATAGACAGAGCCCAGGCAGCAGCAGCACAGTACAGAGAGTCCCGGACTTTGGCCTCCTTGCAGTTGGAGCATGTTTTGACTGGGAACAGGCCTGTGGTGGGACTCTGGTAGTTCAAAATGGTGGTCTTGACTAGATGAAGAGACACAGAGAGGTAGTGGAAGTAAGAACACAAGAATTCATGCAAAACTGGCAACGTCGGCATTCTCTTCTTACACCCACGTTATGTGAAACAAACTTACAACTCTCCATCAGTTTTTGAGAAAATGAGAGGCTCTAAAATTACTGAGTGTAGTCTAATGTACCTGGTCTGTAGACAAACAATCCCAAACGAGCCCAGATGACTGAAATGTACACATTACTGTTTCTCACTGAGATTGCTGTTTGTCAGTGCAAGAACACTTTTTATGCCCCCTCACATTCTGCATGACCTCAGTTTGTCTGTGTTCACTCCTACACCCTGTCTCGAGCTGCATCACTCCCATCACACCTGCATTATTCTCCATCTGATGCCTTTTGGATCCAGTGGAGTCATTCCTTTTCTGTTTAGAGGTGTCTGCGGGCCACAGAGGCAGCCCAGGAGTCACTCAGGTTGCACACAGTAATGGACGACTGGCATGTGTGGGTTTTCAACTTCTCTTTAATTCCAAGGCTAATCTGCATTTGTTAAGTGTGAATAAAATAATTTTTATCTGCTTCTCAAGCAGGTTTTTGCAGCTCCCTTTCCTCCCTTTTTCTGCCGCTGCCTGACCTTTGGGCCTTCCTCATGCTGTGCAGCTGTTCACTGAATGTGCCTCATTATCTTCTCCGAGTTCTTTGTCTGCATATTCTGCCTCAAATAACAATGTTAAATCAAATTCAATCATGCTAAATTCAAGGTCACGTAAATGAATTTCGGCAGAGCTCTTTTTTATTTGATGACAGTGAGCTAAAGTTAATGTAATAAACTCACTTGCTATGGAGACAGTAAGCACTTTAAGAGAGCAACAACAGATAGATGCCTATTTAAGTCAAGTTAATGTATGAGCTCTGGCATTGAAATGTGAGTGTGCGGCAAAAATAGAGACACAGATACAAGTATCATCACTTAGACTCATGATTCAATTTAGGTGGAATCATGAGTCTTATATGAATTTCTCATGCCAATGTTTTTAAAAGGCAACAATAGTCAAGACAGTGAGTTGTGAAAGCTGACTTGCTCTGTGTTTGGTGTTTATATTTCACCACTTTCATCATTACCATTTGGGTATAAACTTTTAGTTGAATAGTCCAATTCAATACAGTGCTAGTGGGTATTTGCTTTCTATGATGAAGGGATGATGTCAACTGCAAAAATACTTAGAAAATAAGACCGATTACTTCTTCACCAACATCAGAGCGGAAATGATGTAATGACCAAAGAAACTTCCTCCTGTGTTGCATGTTTGTGCCTTACACAGAAACTCAAACTCAATATCATGCTCTTGATGAAACTGCCTTCAGAAAGAAAATAACACTTGCTGATGGCTTGTCATATGAGAAACTACTGAAATAAATACTAGGTGCTCAAATGATTGTCAGCATGTACAATGTATGTAAAGCTTTGTAGACAATCATGGATTTAACTCAAGCAGAGTACTTACTGTATCTAACAATGTCCCTGCAAAATGTGTGTCTCCACTGGTTTAACACTGGTGCTTTAGTTTCCTTCACTGGTGGAGGGACAGAGGAGACTGAAGGAGAGAGCTCAGGTTTTCCCCACAGTGGGACTTGTATTCAACTTGTATTCTGAATTCAACACATCTCAGATGTTAAGAGGTACTTAATACTTACTATACTAGTCAAACTTTGGATAATTCAAACTGGATTACACAGAATTCAACATGATTATCTCTCATTTCCTCTGTCTGAAGTCTTTGTCATGCAAGTAACAACTTGTTAAAAGCTGCTTAGAAACACAGAATATATTGCCAAGAAATCTGCCTTCTCCAGGAGAGATCCAGCTGGGAATCCAGATTTTGTGGATCATTTTCACTAGCAGAGAAACAAGGCTTGTAGTTTGCAATACAGTTAAGACACCAGCTTATTTGAGGAAGCTGGCTATGGGCCACTATAATTTTTTTTTGTGTGTGTGTGTGTGTGTGAAATATTTCTAAAACTATAAACAGCGCCGAGTAGAAACCACTAAGGCTGAAAAATAAGGCCAAAGCTGAAGATCCAAAAAACTTAAATTCCTGGTGTGGGCACTTCGACTGGCTCCAAAAGTGTTTCAATCCTCATAGAGAACCATTTAAAAATACCAAACTTTACAGCAGAATTCATCATATTTAAAACCCTGCATGACGTCAGGATTGCTGTTGCAGGCTATGGTGATGAGAACACGGGTTGGTTTACATTCATCAGTTTATTGTCAATCACAGGCTGGGCCATGGAGATATCATTGATGAAAAAATATTCCACTAATCAGGACACAGATCCACAAACAATTAAACAGTCCATACCGTGATGAAGGTATGAAATATAAGAATTTGCCCCCATCCATCGTGAATTGCTAGCAGCTGATTTGTTGCACAATGAATGCTAATAACTCAAGCAACGACCCACTTCTTATCAGCTTTTCTCCCTCATTGTATCAGAAGCATACATGAAAAAAAAACACTCCCTATGAGGGTTGTAGTTTGATTGAAATTAATTCCTAAATTCACGCCAACGAGTCACTAGCGAGGCTGAGCAGATGAACGTGAGCCACAATCAGGCCTGTGAGTCTAAGCTCAGGGCAAAAAAACCCTTTCCACATGTCTTTGTTTCCCAGCATGCATTTGTTGATCCCGTTACCCATGGATCTCATACAGCCAGTGGTGTAGTGCAGGGTATGCGCAGATATACGTCATATAGCCACTTATTTTTCAGTCTCCATAGAGTATACCCACTTCTAAGTCTCATCTGATTCACACCACTAGTTGATTGACCATATTCAGTAGGATGCTGCAATTCCTAGGATGTTGAAGGGATGACCCTCTCTACTCTGTCTCTAATTGGCTAGCAGGCGCACAAACTAATTATAGGAAGAGGAGTCTTATGTCACTGTTAGTAACAGAGACTGTTAATCCTCTGCTGGACAGGACACTTAAAGAAATTATTTGGGGAAAAATTAAGATTATACCCATTTCTTCAGGCACCACTCCAACCACTGCATACAGCAGAAGTGTAGAAACCTGTTTCAGTCATTAATAACTATAAGTATATTTACAGACTGCTCTACATATTTGCAGATATGTGTCTGCATTTGTCGATTTATTTTCACCCTTACAAACAGTTTTGCAGAAATAACATCTCCATACTGCTCATTCCAGCAGCTGAGATATGTTCAACAAGCTCTCATGGCTTAAAGTCTAACCAACAAAGAACATGGGTTAGTTATTGCCATAAATTGAATCCAAACATATGAGAACCGGTGTTCAACTTTCTAAAAAGCCAGCTAAGGAATTAGCCTGGGCATGTAGGGATAGTCATTTTCCCCGAAACGTCTATGTTCTCAAACAGATATATCCCTGTTATCTTGAGTTCTTAGGACTTTAAAGGTTACATAAGTCTCTGAGCTGCCCAAAACATGTCTGGTAAGTTTCTTGTTCTAAATCCACTCTGATCCTGTATTTGATCATGCCTATAAAACCCTCTATTTCAGCACTGCTCAGAACAGGCTGTTTCTGTGTCTGTACCTTTAAATGTAAATGACCTGTGTTCGACCACGCCCCCTCTCTGGAAGGGGATGTGGCTTGGACTTTCTCGCACCATGCACTATTGTTTACGGTGAGAAGGCAGACTCGGAGGGCAGAACAAACACCTAGCTGTGGGAGTGTCACCCACCTGGGGGAGGGGTTACTGCCCTTTGTGATGTCATGAAGGGAAAATCTCCAAACGGCCTGTTTGAGGACACATTTTCTGAAAAGTGGAGCAGGAAAAAGACGGAGAGGATGGACTTTTCTCATGATTAAAGGGTTTGTAGACAGACTAGAGACACATATTAGTGTTAGACGTGTTAAACATGGTAAAGTGTATTTTACATAGTATCTGACCTTTAAAATCCCCACACCATACTTACTGTAATTTGAATGTGAAACAACAAAATGAATCAGATCAACCGACACCAGTTACTGTAAAGGGGAAATACAGAATTTCTAAATAATTTAGTCTTCAGCAGAATCCTTGTGAAGCATGTCCTTTGAATTAATGGAGACTTTTCCAGCTGACGTGCATGACTGTGACAGTCTGATTGCACCAAATGGATGAATCATGTTAGACAAAAATGGTTAAAGTTGACCAAAGTTCCCACTCAGCATTAGTTACTGAAACAGAACAACGGATGAAAGCTCTTAATACGAACAGATCGCAGCCCTCCAATAATATATGCTGAAAAATTACAAACTCATACAGAAGGCCTCAAGGATGGCAATTTATCTGTTTCAAGCACAGACACACAAATAAACACACACACACGCGCACACACACACCTACGCCCTCCTCTCCTGCAGAGGTCTCCGTGCTGATGACTAATCTGTCTGGAGGGATCACTTCATTTTTCATCAGAACATTATACTGCTGCAAACGAAGGGGACATCCATTCTGCTCTGTCGTTTGTTACAGAGCAGAAGAGAGACGGAGAGGAAGAGAGTGATGGAGGAAGAGATGGATGGAGACACAGATGATGGGAAGAGAGAGGTGTGTGTGTGTGTGTGTGTGTGTGTGTGTGTGTGTGTGTGTGTGTGTGTGTGTGTGTGTGTGTGTGTGTGTGTGTGTGTGTGTGTGTGTTTTCCACTGGGAAAGTAAAGGATCTATGTCGCATTATCAGAAATGTAGTTTTTCTTAGCCTGGACTCAGACTGCAGGAGTTTTAAAAATCAGATAAATCCCAATGATTCTAGTTACACATCACACACCAGGAGGAGAACTTTTCAGATATTCCTCTCCACATGCACACACAAAAGACTATGAAAATAACGGACATTGAATCGGTAGGGAGGAAATATTACACCTGTTCACTTCATTTATTTTCTTAATTTAGCTTATCATCCAATCTCTCTCTTTTTCATTAATCAAAATGATATCTCCACTAGGAGACTCGTTTCAGTCATATGAACACTATTGTGGCATTTATCATTTGTACGTCTCTCTATTGTCTTTTCCTCTTTTTCTTCTTGTGTTCTGTTATCCCATCAAGTTATCTCAACCATTCAACAATAAAGAATAAAAAATGAATATTCCCTTCATTAATCCCTGAGGGGAAGTTCAAGTCTACACTTTCTCATTGAGAGACATGCTCACACAATATACACACACAAACATGGACATGCATTAATGGAGAGATGTCAGAGCGAGGGGGATGTTCATAGGGAGCGCTCCTGAGCTGTTAGCTGTTCTGTGCCTTGCCTTGCAGTACTCTGAAAGTGACCTGGCACCTCTCCAGCAACCAGACCAGTTTCCATACCTCTGTCTGAAGCAGGACCTGACCCAGCAACCCTCCAGTTCCCAACCCAAGTGCCTACAGACTGAGCTACTGCCAAGCGAATATCTAATGATTTTCTAACAAACTGTCATTTCATCTTAAACCTCAGCATATTTTGTGGTTAATGTTATACCCCTCTGCTGAATAAGTATAAAATTAAACTGTAATCTTGGGAAAGATTAGAAAGAGGTTATCCTGTGTTTTATTCTCACTGTGAGGCTCTTTTTCTTATCCAGTGTAACTCAAGAGAGCTTCATAGAGTATTTATAATCTATTAGGCTAAGAGGCTATAAATATCCGTCTTTATAATAAGTATTTTAACCAAAAATCTCAGGAAGATTTAGTGGAGTGGCTCTGATATGGCTCACGTAGGAGACTGAGTTCATCTAGTGCACAGCAGTGCTGTGAAAGTCATCGCCAGACGCAGAACATAAAAAGACCAGAGTGCTGAGTGTTGCTCGGTAGCAGACGGAAAGTTTCTCTGGATGCAAATCAACTGTTGTTGGGAGTTTTGTGCCGAGCTATCCATCAAGCTAATGTCCCACTAAATCAGCTGCTAATGTCTCAGACGCTCACAGTCTGCTCTTCTACAATGGGCCATTTCCCTGCACAGACAGGGTGGAGAAAATGAGAGGAGATGATGAGAAAGAAGAAAAACGGATAGATTGAGAGGAGAAAGAAAATAAGACAGAGGAAAGATAGAAGAGTTAGAAGATATCTGTGCATCCCCTGAGTCGATGATTCAAGACAAAAGAGGGAATTTAATAACTCTGTCACATCCAGCTGACGCTTTCATAATGTTTATTGCAATAATATTTCAACGACATGAGCTACTATTGAATGAAAACAAATGCAGTGGCCATACAAAAAAGTTGTTTCAAACTTTTAAAATGCTGACAGCTATTTGAGGTTTATGTCACTTTTTCAAAAGAAAAGTTTATCTTTCATATCTTTATGCTGATAGTATTTTAAACAGATTAAGATGAGATGAAAAGATAAATATCACTCTCAGGTAGACGGCTAAAGTCAGGACATGTTTGATGATTGAAGCTTACCTGATCTTCTTCAGCATTTTGACAACTTAACTTTGTAACAATGCTAAACATTTTTAGGCACTACATTGTTGATTTTTAAGGTATTTTATTTTATTTTATGTTTTATTAGATAGGGACAGATACAATATACACAGACAAACTGAATCCAATGCAAGTATCATGGTGTTTATTAGAGCCAGACCGATTTATCGGCCAGCCGATAGTTTTGGCGGATATTAGCTTATCCAGTGACTATCGGTATCGGCTAACTTTATGGCAGATATACAACGATATCACTAGATTTATTTAACAGTCAAATAGCATTTCATTCTGAGTTTCAATGTTTTACACTAGCTGTTCTCTTTCACCAGCAGAGGGCGCTGTATGGATTACAACAAGCATTAGTGTCAAGCGCTGATGCATGTACATGCAAAGTTACTTTCCAGTTGAGTGACCATCTTATCTTCATTATATATATTTTATAGTGTTTGATAACTGCATTTGAGGGATCAACACAATCAATGTGGCAAACATAGATCAAAAAGATATCAGCCGTTTTTTTCCCCTCCCCAATATCAATATCGGTATCGGCCCCAAAAATCTCATATCGGTCAGACCAACTGAATTGTGTTCAGTTGAATATTAATACGGTAAAAATAATCCTCAGTGAGGTTAAATACTACTAAAAATAATGTTGAAAAAATCCCTAAACACAGCAGGCTATAGTACTGGTCATATCTCAGATTTAAGTGGATCATTATTGTAGAAAATGTTCACAGCATGACTCAAAAGATTAATAAGAATCTGTGTAATTGGTCTCAAAATAACTGACTGTTATTACCACGGCATAAATAAAACTGTTCACCATGGTTACACTTTGTGTCTGAAGCTAATAGCCAGAACTATTTCTGTCCACAGGTGCAGAATCAAATCTGCTTTGAGTTTCAGTTAAATCACGCTGCTACATGTTTTTGGTGAAAAGAAACATGACTGACTCACTTTTAACTGACTTTAACTTTTCAAAAGATGAGGCAGGACAGTCCATGAAGTTTGAGGAAAACAGAAAAAAAAAGAGATTAAGGAATAGTGTGGAATAGTAAGGAAAAGTTGAAATAAAAGTTAATGTAAAACTGCTCATATAACTTTGTATTTCAGCAACAAACTCCTAATGACTTAAAAAAGAAGAAAAAAACAACATGTTTTCTTCGTTCCTTAATCTGTGTGAGCCAGACGGCAGCGTGATCGCGCCTTCTGCCTTCCAGTTTTATCAGGAAGCCAGCTGAGTCAATGGAGTGTGGCCACATTGCCACACAAATAAGAAGCAGTGGAGATGTGAGGTAATGAAGGAAGAGGAGAGAGAGAGAAAGAGGAAGAGAGATGATGGAGTGATGAGAGATGGAGGTAAACATTCCCCTGGTGTGTTTCTTTTTTCTTGATAACAGAAAACAAGTCCCCCCCTATCACAACAGCATCGGCTTAAGACTGCCGGGGGCGGCTTTGCAACAAAAGAGCAAACAAAAGAGAAAGAAGGGAAAATATATCAAGTTTGATTTTGTCATTGTCACCCTAAACCTCACCCCTCTCCCTCCCCCCTGTCGGGAGGAGAGCAGGTATATTGGCAGGCAGGTCTGGGTGCCGGCGATAACAATGTTGGCTTTGTTCCCTTGCTGGAATTGGACAATCGCTTGCAGGCGCCACCCAACACAACAATTAAACAAGCCCAATGTTCTACACTGCGTTCCCGACACAGTGCAATCTGTTGGAGGCTTTTTTTTCCCCGTCTGTAAATCTGTGGGGTTTCTATGTTGCTGATGCTGCAGGCTACGCTGGACCCGCTGATAGCAGCAAATCAGCTCCGACTGAGAGCTACACCTGTTGCACGCTAAGCTCTATTTATCGTTTTCTGTCATTTACTGTAAAAAAAAGAAAACTCACACACACAAACCCAAAACACACACGCCTGATGAATGCCTTGCAACACAAACACACACACACACACAAACTGCCCTGTCTTTTTTCAGGGCAGACCACTGAGCTGTGTCACATCTGCCCAAAGTGTGTCCATGTGAGAGAACAGTCACAGACACACGGGACGCATTAACAATCTGAAATCCACACCTGGGGTAGAAGCATCAACCCTCCGCTTTGCTCTGTTTAAACTGGAGAATGAAACAACCAGACACACACACACACACACACACACACACACACACACACACACACACACACACACACACACACACACACACACACACACACACACACACACACACACACACACACACACACACACACACACACACACACACACACACACACACACACACACACACACACACACACACACACACACACACACACACACACACAGATGTTAACAAAACACTGCTGGCAAACTCTGCAGTTTATTAAGTCGTAAGTAAATCCAGCCGCCTGAGCCGAATCCTCACCTGCAGCTAGGATTTATCTCGTTTGTCTCAATAAACTGTTGTTTTCCCTCTTCTCCTCCGCTCAGGGTCCTTATGAAATGTATCTGTCTAAGATTATATTTGATGTGTTACAGAAACTGTCACTTTAATATCATAAGCATCAGTCAGCACGAGAGGCTTTTCTCAGATAAAAGCTGGGGATATAAACACACTAAATAGTTTGCTCTGTTTGTTTGCTGTTGTGTTAATCTTTAAATGTGTCTTTACTGTGTTTATATTCCTGAAAAAGCACAAATAACATCATTTTGCAAACAAAAAGTGAATGAACTCTAATCACATTCATGGATACAAACAACACAGGGCTACCGTACTCAATCAAGGGATTTAACGATACACTCCGGTAAGTCCCGGTAAGAGGGCTATCTTGGGGCGCCGGATAGCTAAGCGTTTATGTTGCGCGCCCCTGGTACAGATCAAGCCGATGCGGAAGTGCAAAATCCTGCAGTCCGTGGAGTGTGCGCTTGACACACAACAGCAAAAAACAAAAACGTTTTTTTACAGCAAATCCTAAATCAGATAAATATATGTGAAGCACAAATAGGGACATTTTTAAGCCTTTGTTTTTGGCATAGACGCACAGAAAGCTTTTAAAGACACTGAGTTTTCTCAACAACTGACTTTGTGTCACTTTATATACGTTTTAATTCACATTCACAAAAGAGTATTGCAAAATTGAATTTTGTCTAATCGATTTAAATTGTCCATATTTGTATCTATTCAATGTGAGTATATCGTTCCAGACCTGATTAAAACAAGTCAGTCATCTAATATCTAACCTAACACTTCCAATTCATTGATGCTGTAGTAATGCAGACTCTATTGAGTAAAACGTGTGATTATCAAACCAACTCCAGCCCGGTAACTGACCGGCATTGCAGCAGTGATTTTTTATTCCACTCAGATTCCCACCTGAATGTGTCTGAAGGCCATCTGTAATTATACGCTTTCAAGTTCTGCAGGACCCTGGAGCCTAGTTTTAAGGGAGTTTCAGCTGCACTTCCACCAAATTGCAGCAAGAAAAAAGCCAATTTAGGTCACCTCAGTTCAAGGTCAGTGCATTGAGAGGGACGTAGCTTTTTTGGATGCTCTTTGATCCCTTAAATGTCACAGGGACATTTGTGATGTGTCTTTTTGACAGTGCAGAATACAAATAGTTATAACTGCAAGCAAGTTTTATGGATGTCTACAACTACATAATGAACACAAATGTATGTAGCTGATTAAAAAGAAACTTAAGACACATCTGTCTGGAGAAGGAACACGGGGAAACATTTGAATCCACTAAAAGCAGAGGAATCCTCCTGAGAGCTGAAGGATTTATCTGCTGTACCGTACAGCACATTTCTGTTCACTTCAACAAGAGAAACCGAGAAAAAGCCAAGCTGGTGTCCTTGGTGGCAGAATCAGCACTGATCCTCGGGGAAAGCATCCTGAGCTGTATTACCAGAATCCAGCAGCCACACACAGCCAGAGGCAACGCATGATCCTGCCTCGCTGCACACTAAAGCCGACTGGATCTGCTCAGAAGAGGTGCTGTGTTTGGCCTATCCCCTCTGCTGCTCTACTTGTATTGATTTTAAAGTGTGAATCTAGTTTGTCATCAGGAGGCAAAACAAACACAAAAGAAAAACTTTGCAGCATATACCGGGCTGCTGAGCTGTACGTTCCACCTTCTCTGGATCTTATAATGATCCCAACGCATGCAGCTACAACTCCTAAAGATTTATCAAGTTATTAGCTGTTTTCTTTAACTGTATTTTGGTTTCCTTTTTTACTTAATCTAATGTGGACACTCATCCTCACAGCAGATTTAAAGGTCCCCTATTATCCAAAATATACTTGTTACCATGTTTTTTGGACTCGAACCCACAGCCTAGAAGGGGTGTGCAACATAACCGCTAGGCAATCGACGCTCCCGTGTGTAGCCTTTTTTTAATGAAAAGTCCTGCTCGCTTTTACAAGTCCAACACACTACTCAAAAATAAACAAAAGGACATTTCAGTCTGCATGCTCGCAATCACTTCAGCAGTATGGGACCCAGTGGCAGTGGTCATGGGCAACAAAAAATACCAACCAAGAAGCCTTTACAGTCACATTCATCAGCTTCATATCATCAGTTTTGGTAACAAAAATGCCAAACTGTAGATGTAAGACAGTCAGAGGAGTTTTGATATCAATCTGAAACATTAGTATTGATTTAACATACACAGCCTGGAGACGGTTCAAAATGTATCCATCCTCCATATCCTTGTTTTTTAAACCCAACAACCTATCAACTAGTGAGATTACACAGACACTCCCACTCGTTCCCTCACTGTCTTCCCACTCACAAACACGACCAGCTGCGTTCATCAAAGCGCAAACTGCCAAGGCAAGCCAGGGAACCTTTGTGTGGAATTAAATTCAGGTCAGTGCATGCTGGGTAAACCGATTTGCATCTATAACACCTGAGAACCTCTGTGACTTGTTATTCTCTCCCAGGCCGAGAACAATTTCTCTGCAAACAACACTTTGTTTCTGCGAGATGTAATCACTATACCCAAGGCTGCAATTTCAGAATATTCGATATGACAAACAACTGCAACTTTGTGTGGCATAAATAAGATGTGGCTGGGATATTTTTGTGAAATGATCTATCCCTGTAGAGTATTTTGTGTGATTTTCTAAACATACTTTTGCATTATACCCTTTAAGTTCTTAGTCTCAGGTGATTTTACTGTTAGCAGGTTGTCAGAAGTGAAAAAGTGGACTCACCTGCATTGTAGTAGCGGTCCAGCTTCTCCCACAGGGGCTCATCCTCACGCTGGAGAATGGACAGCTTCAGTGGTTCATAGATGGAACCTGAAGAAGTACACACCTGTTACACACAAAGCTCACAGGTGATACTGCTCCAAACAATTACTCACAAAGTTTTATAATATACATATATTTCAAATTCTACTCATCTATCCTAGAAGAACCTGTCTCCTCAAACTGGAAAAGTGGAAATAGGTAAAGAATGTCTGACTTTTTCCTGGTACCTATACGTCTAGACTCATCTCATATATCATTCATTAATACAAACCTTTGAGTTGGTATCCTGTCAAAGGTCTCACTATGTCACTTCTTCACTAGTTTGTCATCTTATTTCACCATTAAATTCTTGTTATTCATTTTCTCAGTTATTCCAGTATGTAAATGAAAGTCACCTGTGAATAGATTCAGTCATTCAATAACAGCAACTCATGTGCAGCAACAATACGATATAATAAAAGAGCACAGAAAGTGACAGACACATTGACACATGCCATCAGTTGTTTCACTGCACCACACCACATCACAAAGGACACAGCACACAACAGCACACAAAACTAAATTCAGGCCTGGAGCTTCAAATTCAAACACTTAACGTGGCATACCGGCAGATATTTCCTCACATTTTCCTCGGAGCCGAGAAAGCGAGCCAGAGTTTGAGGGGAAACCCCCCCTATCTGTAGACTTTCTCTATTTTCAGACACTTTTCACTTTGCTGAGATTTGCATTTTAATAGGTTCGACCCTGGGTCAATACCACAGGTACTGAAAAATTCACATTCCATCTGAAATTAGCATAATTTCCATCAGCTTAAAAGTTGCGGGGGACAAAGCCAATCCATCTCTTTTTAGAGATAACACTTTAAAAGAGCGTCGAAGAAGTTTAATATTCCAATTTTTAATTTCTAACACTGGATCAGACAAATGTCCGAGGTGGTTATTTGGAGCATTTACAACAAATGCGGTGCTAATTTCAGTGATGCAGACCTTCAGGACTTTAATAGATGCTGTTCTCACTCTGCTTTTATTAACACTGTACGTTTTTATTGTGTCACTCCTGGGTCATCTTGTGGAATAAAAGGAATTGAAATCTCAGTATAAGCTAAACCAACATTATACACACAGTCATCCGTATGAACTCACAGGGGATTTTCCAACGATCTTAGGGTTTTGTTGTCTAATGATCAAAAAATTATTAATTGAGATCTTGGTTGCCCCCCAGTCTAGAGCCCGACCGATTAATCGGCTAGCCAATAGTATCGTCCGATATTAGCATATCCATTGACTATCGGTATCGGCCAATTTTATCGCAGATTTGCCGATATTACTAGATTTATTCACCAGTCAAAAAGCATTTCATTATGAGTTTCATTGTTTTACACTAGCTGTTCTCTTTCACCAGCAGAGTGTACTACATGGATTACAACAAGCGTTATCCCTCTCCAGAGTGTAAGGCGCTGATGCATGCATATGCAAAGTTACTTTACAGTTGAGTGACCATCTTTTCTTCCTAATACTGTTTGTCTTTTCCACAAGTGTTTGATAACAGCATTTGAAGGATCAACACAATAAATGTATCTACATCTATCTATCTCTATAGATTGAACATAGATTTAAGAAAGATATCGGCCGTTTTGTTTTTCCTCCCCAATATCAATATCTGTATCGGCCCCAAAAAATTCATATCGGTAGGGCCCTAACTCAGTCAACCTCAGAAAAAATTCCAATCCTGAGGTTCATAAAATGGAGAAATGTATACCTCTGTTTGCATTTTTATTTTTTGTCAAATAAAACAACTATGTAAAGACTTTTTGATAAGTTTCCAGTTTCCAGAGAATGAGATGACTTTCTTGTAAAATCCACCTGTGACTCTCTTGCCTTCTGCTAGTGGCTCACTGCATTGTTTTCCACAGATCTGCTGCCACTACTTACCGACTCTGTTGATTTTCCGATGAGGCCGAGCAGCGGTAGCCACTGAAGTGGCCATGTCTCGAAACGTGAAATTAAGGGCCAACCGTCTCTCTCTCAGCTAAATCACAAATCTACAGCAATTCACAGGAAGGAGTTAGTGGCACAGAGTTAGATTAAAGACATGCGGCTTGATTGAACAATGAATTAAACTGAGTGATGAGGATCATGAATAGCATGCAACATATTACAATGCATTGTTTAGCTTAAGAATGGCAGTTATTTTTAACCCTTTAGATATACTAGGTCATGATGAATTACTAAATGACAGGAGAGTTATTGTGATAAGGACTTCAGTGGAATATCTACACTAAATTAAGATGCAGTACACCCAATTGATTGAATATTCTTGCCAAAATACCAAATTACTGAGATTACTGAAGTTTTTTCTGTAATTCATACTACATATTGATACTGCGTATTCAATTACATATATGTGTTACTTAATTTGGACTGACAATTATGACCTGAAAGGAATTATTTGCTGGCTTTTATAAAAGGTTACACTACCTGTTATTAAAAGGGGGATTTTCAAATAAATCCCTATTCCTTTTCCCCAAAAAATGTATATTATTCTAAAATATTATTGTATTATTTCCATGCTAAAATATCACTACTTGCATCAAAACAATATTCCTGCACAGAAATTGTAATATGATTTATCAATGTTTTTTCTCTAACCCAAATCACATCATTATTCATGTTTTTTTTCTGTTGTAACAACACAAATAAAGTTTTTTTTTTGCTTTGTGATGATAAATAAAAGGTTGTTCTGAAGTTGTCATCCCTGCAGTGCCTGACATCTTTTATAACGTGAACAATTTGTCTCAGGTGTCCCACAAAATAACACTCTGGGTCACAAACAGGCCCCCTTTAAGTCCTCACATTTCATGCAGTAAACACAGTACAGTTCACTATAGGTTTGTTGGAACAGAAACAAGAAGCTCTTAAAATAGCTCCCTGAGTGCTGCACGTTTACACCTCTGACCTTTCGTGCCTGCACCGTCCCTGCAGTGGGCAAATTAAATGGACACATGAAGTCCTATGTAACACCGTGTTCAAAGGCTGCACAAGCAGACAGTTCTTTCACAAGCAGCGGCACAAACAAAACAAACCACGGCGAGTCCTACAGCTACGATGTCATACAGAGAAATGAGTCAGACCTGATCTTTTTGATCGGCCTTTGAATTCCAGGAGTTTCCAACCGACATCTGCAAGGCTCGCCATGTTTACAAGTGTCAAGTTTGTGAGATAGTTAAATAATATCCGGTTGTTGCCCTTCAAAATAAAACACAGACGCTTTAACTCCTATCACTAAACATGTCACGCCTTCTTCATTTTTTTGTACAAACATTTGCATCATAACATCGGGTATAATGACCGTATATTCGTTATCATGTGTTTAACTTACGTATTTAAAGCTTCATACACGATAGGTAATCAACCTGAAAGTACTTCCGGTGTAGTCCTAGCTTGCTTTCGCTAACTTGATTCAGCTGTCAACCGTCAAACAAAACCTTCAGCACGACACTGACGTAAACAAGGAAGCTCTTTTTTAACACAATTTATACTTACCTCTACAAGTAACACCTATTTTGTGTTCAGTAAATTAAAAAAACAGAGTGCCTGTAGCAGCTGAACATTTGATTTTCACGTAATGCTTTTATTAATTTAAAAGAAGCGGCTGTTTCATGCTACCGTAAAGCTGGATGCCGTAGCGCAGTTGATGTTGTTGTAAAGGAGCTCACCTGGCAGAAGGATGTGGACGTTTAAATTCAGTATTTTGTCTTTTTTGTTGTTTTTGACGGGGCATTATGACACATATGCCCTTCAGGATGTCACGACTGACCTTTTCGGTGCAGAAAATTACGGGACAGTGGCAGCGTTTGGTGATTTTTACTCTGATAAACAGACAGACATCTTCGTTATCAGAGAGCGTATGTTAAAGCTTCTTTACTCCTTCATGTTAAATTATTTACAATGAAAATACACCGCATGTACCGTTCGTAATAACAAGTTCATGTCTGTATATTTTTAAAAAGGCCTGAAACATTGCTGTGTGCTTAATTAGCATTTTAACATGTGTTTAATTCTTTGTGTTTCAGATTCTGAAGTGTTGATATTCTATGCTGATTCTAAAGTACCTTACTTCAAACCCAAAGTCAACATCACCAAGGACATTTTACCAAGGTACATGTCCATATTACACTTTATTATTCCCCCCAAATGATTTGTGTCACGTCATGTTGTAATGTCTGTGTCTGTCAGGACTGAGGAGCTGACTAACGCTTCAGGGTTTTTTATGTTTACTTAGTTTAGTCGTGTTTCTTCTTTCATGACAGAGGAGCACAGCAGGAGTTCGGTACAGTAAAAGGACCTGATGCAACACTTTATTTTCTTTATTAGGAACATTTAGAATTTCCCTTTTACACATTGGGCTAAGTGCAGCATCGACAGTTCAGACTTGTACACCTGCTCAGGTTACTTTTTAATGACATTTTAAATTAAACATTTAAAAAAAAAAAAAAACTTGTGCTGCATCCTTCAACCAATAAATAAAATATATGAATGAAATAAAGCATTTTAGAATTAAATGAAGTAATTAATATAGCCTATATGTAAAAATATTTCTTTTAAATTACACTGACACCTTTTAGTTTTTTGAATGCCCTTTGAGCACATAATAAACATAATCACATCTGGGACAGTATAGTTTCATCACAGAACTATTAATATTTCCCTCTGTCGATATAAGAACTTTAACGGCATTAGTTATTGCTTTGGCCCGTTCAGAATTACTAGCAAAAGGCTGTCTGTTGGGGGGGGGGGGGGTTTACAATTTACTAACTAAAAGGTGTGTCCCATACCAGCGGCCGCAGCCTTCCTCCAACCTGAGGTGTGCTTCCGCTTTGCGGTCCGTGTTTAAAGCACTTCTGTTCCGCGCGTACTCGGATCGGTCCGCATGCGGACCGGACCGAAGGCCCTGTACCGAAACGGTCCGGTCCGAGTACATGTACCTTTACACCCCTACCATTGACTGTCATTTTATTGTACCATTTTTCTGTTCAGGGATGCCATTATCACCAGTGTGGTTCCTGGAGACTATGATGGAGACTCCCAGATGGATGTCCTGCTTACAGCTCAGATCAACTCCAAGATGACAACCGTTTTCATCTTTTGGGCGCACAACCAGACATTAGGTACATACTCTATAGCCCTTTTCAGATTGCAACTGATCTCAGCGGTCATCACGTCTTATTCAAACGGCATAATATTGGTGTCCCAGGCTGTGTTAATTCACACAGCAAAGTGGGAACTCTATATCTCTATAGAAACGCACACAGTCGGACATGCATGTACCCACAGCTCTGCGCTCCCCCGCTGGCTCAGCTGATACCCTCTGTAACGCCTTATATCCCTATTCAGACGGATTTATATATAAATATAAGAATGAAGGGGTTCTTAAGGTAGCTCAATTTATCTGTGACATGTAATTCGTCAGTCCTCAGCATCATATTAACTTTTGTCATTTTACGGTCTGTTAACACATTTTTTGTAATCCTATTCTAATAGACAGTTGATTAAAATAACTAGGGCTGGGTTCAGCTTGTTGCTGCAAGTGATCAGTGGGAAAATGTTTAGTAAAGCTGAGTAGACTTTGAAAGCAGAGCTTTTCGACTGTCTCAGACACATGTGTGAGTAACAGCATCACTTATAACTGCATTGTTGAAAACTCAGGAGTTGAGCCATCGTTAACGTTATCGTTTCCACCTGTGCTATTCCTGTCAGGAGAAAGAAAAAGTGACTGATATAGAAAACGTATATTAATCAGATTTATAGTTAAAAAGATCTGCTCATGTTCAGTACAAAATTATACTCTGATTTGTTTTACAGTAAAGTTATTGAAACTGTCCTTGCTCTTTAAGCACACATGTCAGGAGCCTTACTTCCTCTATAGTGAAAATACAGTTGTGGCAGTATGACATCTAATAACTGGATTGAATTAACATTATAAAGTAACTAATGGGCATCTGAATTCTTACGATCTATACATGATAATCCACTTTCATACCCTTTGACCTTTTTATACAGAAGGCATTAAGGCTTTTCCTTCAAGGGGGGTTTACATGTGACAGTAATCAGATTAATAATGGCAGTTTTTTCAGGTAAAGGGGGTAGTAAATATTCATAGATTCATGGTTTTAGTATTCTTTTTTTTTTTTCAAGCAAAAATGTCAATCAATCATTTGCTGTTTCCAGCTTCTGAATGAGAAGCTGTTGCTGCTTTGTTTTAACATTGTAGACTCAACGTTGAACCTAATAATCATCAACATATTTGGCAGATAAAACAATTGGAGAAGAAAAGATTGCAGTCCTGGAATAGAGCCACTATTAATATTATGAATAGAACAAATATTTTTTCCCTCAACTCTGACTCGTCCTAATGTGAGCTGTGGGGAAAAGGCCACAACATAGTCGACAGTATATAGTGCTGATACAGTACATTGGTACACAGTCATAAGTCGTTCCTTTCATCACAAAAGTAAATTATTGGGGCTTTGAACAGCATCATATTGATGTGAATAACTTCCTCATATATATACTCATTTATAAGCCGGAGCAACTTGGGGTTAAGTGTGTTGCCCAAAGACATATCAAACATGTGGTTGCAGGAGCTGGGGATTCTCTTTCTTAAAGCTTTTATTTTACATTTTAAATGTATTTTGGTACCTCTTTATTCGAGTAACAGCCTCAACAAGAAACCACTTTATTATGTCTTAACTTCTGCTGACTGGTAAAATGCTTTAAAAAAACTAAAGACAAATGAGACAAAAACAAAACTTAAATAACAAGTAGAAACTCATCAGTCAGATTTGTACTTTCTACATTTATGGTCCAGTTTTCCTGCAAAAAGAAACGTCAAAGAATGAAAAAAGGGAAGAGAAGTATTTAGCCTGGTTTGACATGACCATTGATTTTCGAGCACTTATTTTTATCAGACCAAGAACTGAAACTGTTTCTTTCCTGTAGATATGAGTGGGTGGCTCAGGCTGAACAAGACCTTTACAGATCAACCTCTTGTTATGGAGTAAGTATCATTCTGAGTGACTTGAGCAACTTTACTGTTGATATTTAGCTTGTAATGGAAAAATCCAAATATCTTATGTTTCTAATAAATCATGATCTTAAAAAAAGTAATTTATATAATTCATATATTGGAATGTAGAAAAAGGTGCCAGAAGTATGTACTGTATTCTGACTTAAATATAAAAAATGTATTGAATGGAAACCATTAGCATGTCATTTGTTCTGCCCTCTCATCAACACAAAGTGAACATCTTTGGAAAACTGTTATTTGATACGATTCAATATTTCACTCCTTTGACATGTCAACAAAAAACTGAACATCCTAAGACAATACATATTGAAAAGCTGTTAGCTGCTAGTACGTTGATGTTTTACCAAACACACTGATACCTAAGCTGACGTTTTAATAAACCAATCTGCCCACAGTTTCAATGGGGACATGATCCCAGACATCTTTGGAGTCACAAGCCCCCATTCCACCGAAGTCTGCAATTTCACCAACAGGTAATCATTTAAACAAATCTCTGAGAATCACAGATGTTTATATTTGATGCTCATATTCCTTAAATGACTTTGTATGTGGAGCTTTCAAACACATCCAGGTGTTAACTTGTGGTTTGTCTCCTCTTTAGGGTTCCAGAGTGCCGTAATGCACTAAGTTCACCTGTCGAGATGAGCATCCCTCACTCCAACGCCTTCATCGACCTCAACAAGGACTTTACTGCTGGTGAGTCAGTGATGGATAAGAAATGTTTAACCACGAGGAACAAATGTGAAGTAATTTGGGGCATTTTTTTCAGAGCACACAGAATACTCTTCCAAACTGCATGCACCAAATCTTTGTATCTTCAGCTCGGTACATTTGGAATATTGTCGCAAAAGCTTCATTCAAAAACACAAGTGTAACATCTTGGTTTTTAACAGTGGATGTCATAGGTGGTCACTGTCGGCTTCAGTGGATAAAAGTTGTTTTTTTAGCAGTTTATTTTAAACATATGATACCCGAGGGGGTCAGAGTTTGATTCCAGAGTAAGGTAGTCTTTTTTTGTTCTTCTGTATCTCATTCTTTGATTTCATTCCCATTTTGCAGAAGTACATTTGACAAAGGTAATTGTTACTGTTGCTGGACACATTCCATAAATAAATGACATACAGAGCTCTTTGTTTGGTTGAACACATTTCCATAAATCACAGAAAGGGTCAAACGTATCTAGAAAAATGGAAGAATAAGGCGTGATAGACTTCAGCAGCAAGCCTACAAGAAAGTCCCAATTCAAGACAAATAATTTTCCAGGATTGAATATTGTGTGAATGAAGTAAATGTAGCTTTGAAACCAAACCACCTCACACTCTCAACTACACATTGCGCTATTGATTAATTAAAACTGAGACCTTAATCCCCACCACTCTCTTTAGTGTCGAAGTGTATTATCCACCATGGGCTCTCAGTGTTTCCCTATATAGATCAATAAGTGTTATTAATGCGTAAGGAGAGAATTATAAATAAACAAGACACGGGTGAGACTGAGCCACATCCAACTGCAAATAATGTCTTGAAATGTGAGATTCTGCAAACAGGGAGAACATTTCTTTAGAGGAGTGTAATTCAGCACATTTCTTTAAGTACCTATGCATCACACTTTTAAAGGTCACATATTATCCTCCTTTTCAACAAGTTTAAATAAGTGTCAGAGCCCCCCAAAACATGTCGGTGAAGTTTCTTGCTATAAATCCACTCTGATCCTGTATTTGATCATGCCTATAAACTCTCTATTTCAGCCCTGATCAGAACAGGCTGTTTCTGTGTCTGTACCTTTAAATGTAAATCAGCTGTGTCTGACCACGCCCCCTCTCTGGAAGGGCTTTGGTGGCTCGGGCTTTCTCGCTCCATGCCCTATTGTTAGCTGTTGAAGGGCAAACACCTAGCTGTGGGAGTGTCGCCCACCTGGGGGAGGGGTTACTGCCCTTTGTGATGTCATGAAGGGAAAATCTCCTAACAGCCTGTTTGAGCACACATTTTCTGAAAAGGCAAAAGACAGAGAGGATGGACTTTTCTCATAATTGGGGGGTTTATAGACAGACTAGGGACACATGGGTGTTAGAAAAACATGGTAACGTGTATTTTGCACAATATATGACAATTAAGTAGAAGATTGGTTACATCCTGTAGTTGATAGTTGATGTCGATTCAGTACATCAACCTTTACACAACCTTGAGTCTGTCAATTTCTTTTATTGTCTTTATTGTCTGCTTTATTCTTCTCATTCAACACATTTCCGAAGGGAAATATTGGCCTTTGACCACAATGCAGTGACATACAAGCTGTAGTTATTTTCGATGTTTAGGAGAATTCCCCATAAAAACATGATGAGCTTGTAAAAATAATGTAATAATACCCCTTTTGGAAAGGACCTGACCCTAAACTAAACGACTCAGCCATAAACTACTACAGGCACATCTTTGCATCACTGCTGAATAACAGATAAAGGCATATATCATATTCCTAATAGTAACCATTTCTGAATACTTTTTATTCTCATAGTATATTTTATCTTAACACATTCAATTCATTTACTCAGGATTCAAATTACCCACAGTATTTTTAAAGCATTAAGAATGAGCTAACAAATCCATCCGTGTGGGACTCACACACCTGAAACTTTAACTTTCCAGTTCAAAACATCTTTAGTTGCTTTATTTTTTAAACTTATCTCGAGGTGGGTTTCTGTATAATTTGCAGTTTCTTTCCAGTCTCATCATTTCCTGTCAAAAATCATTCTTACTGTGAAATGCAGTCAACCTTTTTTCTCCCTGCAGCATAAAATATAACTCGTGGGTGACTTTAAATCCATGTTAAAAATTCTTACACTGAATTACAAAGAGGAACTGTAAATAATGAGCCTTCAGAATATCGTATATGCGACTTGTTCACTCACACATACATACAGTGGTCTTTTATCCGTACTGACCTCTGTTTTATAATATGGCAGTATTTCTCTAAACCTCCTAAGACCAGATGTATTTTGTTTGTAAACTTGAAATCCAGGCCACAAAGTTTCTCATGAGGAAACTCCAGGAACCAGCTAAGAGAACAAAACCTATATTTAATACGAGCAATTTTCAAGTTGACTAAGAGAGAATGGAAGAGCCATTTTCTTCACCAGTGGATGGAGAAATCACCTCGTTCTTGTTTTACAGCATCGTATGTCTGTCCCTCTGCCCACCGAGTGTAACGCTGTCACTTAGACTTATGGGAGGATTTGATTTCCCCCTGGAAACTAATCCTTGTGTTTAAGGTAATCACAGAGGATTTAGTCATGTCATACTCACAGCAGGCATCTTTTTTTTGCAGTGTGCTTTAAGTCCCAGGTCTGTCACAGTTTAACCTGAGCAAATATTTCATTCATATTTAATCTGTTTAAGGATTAGGGGGAAGTCAATAAACTCGCTGCTGTTTGTGGACAATTTAAGGAAGTCATAGTAGCAATACTTGCTGCTTCGGTTTTTAATACAGATTGGACATTGTTTGGGCATCATTGGTTTTCGTGCTGCTCTGTCAAGCATGCTACAACCTCTGTCAGTCAGGCTGATGGCCCGCATGTCCGCCTGCCATTCACTTCCTTGAAAGCCTATTATTCCACTTCTTATTTCCTTTACTCTCTACGCATGTGTACACACCCACTCACACATGCACAGGGGCAGTGGTCATTAAATCCTTGTGGCTTCTTAAGGGAGTTCAGCTGCCTTCAGTGAATGTGCTATAGGAACAACAAAAGTGGTAGGAGGAGAGCCAGTGAAAAAAAGGAAAAGATTCTGCTGTACATCTGGTGGATGTCTGACTCTTTGGCTGCCACATCTGTGGGGGCATGCAGATGGAGTGAGAGGAGAGCCAGAGAGAAGACAGAGGGCAGGAAGTGATGTAAAAATAAAGCTGATTCTGAGAGGATGAACGGTTTTAGAGAAAAGGATGTTGGAAAAGATAAGGGGAAGAGGAAGGCTTTGAGGAGGGGGAGAGTCTTCAGCGTGGCTCAGCTCACTGTCTGCTGTGACCACCTGCTCCTTTAAGCGGTGCCGGCTGGAGCATCACAGTGTGGCTTACACAGGAAAGGAGCAAGTATGAAAGACAATCTGGGTCCTGCTAGTTAGCTAGTATGGGGGAAATGACGGTTGAAAATGTTTTACTATGACTGATGTTTGTCTATTCAATTAATGTCTCCATGAGCACTTTTGTCTTTGACACAATTCCACAAGGTTTCAAATGTGCTCACCATATCCTCAATATCTGTAGTAAAAATAATTGTCTAAATGCTCCACAATTTACAACTTAAACAATGACCACAAACTAAAATTGCAAAACGACCATCAAGTCCTCAGTCTCATCTTTAACCAGACATGAGAAGATGTTCTGATACCAACAGCAGTATCATGAATGACTTCATCTGCTTCATTGTATTATCTGGTGTCAGCCAGTCCACCAGTCAATGTCCCAATCCAATGCAATCATTTATAAGTCCTAAAAGATGACTCGTGCCTTCTTCTCCTAAAGAGTTAAACTACTATATTATGGCTTCCACTAGCTGCTACTGTTTAATAGCATTAAAAGAAGAACAGAAGCTGCTAGTGGAGAGATTAACACAAATCAAAGCTATGAATCCGTGCTTTCCATTCACACATTTTAATGCTATATATTTGTTTTCAAAGGAACAGCTTATACACAAAAAGAAGCAGTTTCATGTTATAAGATGCTATTTCTACCAAACTTGTTGGTGGAGCCAAGTTATCGCTAGTTTGTTTCTTTGTGCTCATATTGCTATTAAGCTGGTATTCCTCATCATATTGCATCCATTTGAGCCTAATAATATGTTAAATGCAATCATTTAGTCCACATTAGTACTAAAGGTGTACTTATACTCAAGTGTGCTGATGACTACGGCTCTTGTATTTGAACATTTCTAATTTTAAGCTTGTTAACGGTCCCACTTAGTGCCGAGCTTTATGTTGCATTACATCATCTACATTATATTGCATGCAATATTAGCTACTGATATGTTATGAGATGGCCACCCAATTCCCTGTACATTACTTAGCAGCTGTTCACATCTGAAATCAGCTCCAACAGTTTCACATTGCTTCACTTCTCGTGTGTATGCATCTATTTGTCCCTTTGGGTATTTTATTCCCAAGTGTTTGTTGACTTTGCCAAAAGTTATTAAAGACATCTCTAGATACCTCACTTTAAAGCTCATAGTGAGTAAAAGATGCCTTGGAATAGTCCAATATTAATGAGTGTAAAATGAGGGCATGGATGCACATTAATCTTTATCATCTTAATTAAGAGTCTCAGGTTTGAGTTACTGTAGGGAAAACGTGTGGTACTTAAAAAAAAAAAAGAAGAAGAAAGAAGCAAGTTGGATAAACAGGGCAAGATGAAAAAGTTTTAAAACTTGAAGGATCTGACAGAAACTGATTTTAAGAGCATACTTCACAAAGGTCCAGAGGGATCGAAACATGTTTCTCTAATAAATGGTGATGCTGAGCAAGAGTAGTGTGCAGGACTTTCTCTTTTCAAAGAAACTGATTAGGCAAAATGTTAATATTCAGGCTGATCTTTTTTTTAAGGTACTTTGCTAATTGGGAGCAATAGTGTAGACCACCATTACGAGGATCTCTAAAATAACTGTGGAGGGAAAGGGCCTAACTTAGTCTTCTAATCACAGGACCAAGCACAATAACACATTCAAGAAAAAGAGGAAGTAAAACCAATTAGGGCTAATGATACAATTTTATAAAAGAAATACCATTAAGTAGAGGCATGGACACTTAGCCTGTAATCATTTGAACAAGGTTTTCACATTAGAGAGCTCTTCATGACCCCCCTTTCGCCGAGCAGTACAGTAACACTGTGAGGTATTTTGTTTCTTTGGCCAACGAGGACAAAGCTGTATCAGGGCCGTGTCGTGACTCCAATCTCAGTGCAGTGTCATAGCTGTAAATGTTCCCATGCTAGTGTATTGGCTGACCTCACTACATTAGCACTGCCAGCACAAAAAAAAGAGGCAGGAATTGTTTTCTGGCCAGTGTCAAGGCCTCATTTAGCCTGCTTATTGGACTCTCCAGCCAACAAACCTGGCGTCGACGTAGTACATATGGTTCGTAATCTCTACTGTTACTATCATCCTCCTCCAGCCAGTGTGTCTAACAGCGACGCAATAATAACAGCTTTTGTTCATGCTCTTTTGTTTTCTGCTCATTTTGTCCTCGCCCTCACACATTGAGGGATTTAAGGAAGTTATTTTGTATTGTTTTCTCTCTCTAGCTGATTGTTTGACTTTTCTCATTCAGTTACAAATATTAACACAATGTCAGAAATCAAGTGTATAAGGATGGAAGCCATAAATGACTGGATAAAATTCACAAAATTCCTTCAAATCTTCAGTGAATCCTAGAAATAATTTAGATTTCCCTTATTTGCAATGATGGCGAGATACAGAGTGCCCAATTAAAACAAATACAAATTGAAATTCAACATTTGACAGAGAGATAAACTGAGACTTAGGATATTAAATCTGATGCAGCAGAATGACTGTGGATGATATCGTGCTAATCTACTACAGATAGAAAGATTGCTGGATTAAACTTTTCCAACCGTTTAAAAGAAAAGTAAAAATCCAATATGTTTTTTGTTGCCTTCATTATGTTATGTAAATATAAAAAAAATAATTAAGCTAAAACACAAGAAATATGACTCTCTCCAGATTACTTTCTTTCAGTGTTGAAAGGTTAATCAAATTCTTTGCTGTAGTGAGAAAATTAAAAAGAAGGGTTAAGTGCTTTTTTCCCCGGGTGTTAGTGCTAGTTTAAGACAGATAAGTGGACCCTGATGCTGTCTGGAAGAAAGTTGTAAGTTCCACAGCTTCTGGTACCCATTTAATAAAACAATAAAGGATATTATCGTCTGCATTTAGATTTGTGTTGTAGTAGTTTATCAAGGAATACATTTAAGTAATATAAATTGTAATCAGACAGTGCCCCAGAAGTGAACCTTGTGGAACACCATTTGTGAATATATAAACTTTGATTGGATATTATCAGCTTTTGGACACTGAAATCTTACAGACAGGTTATTCTATGTACAATCAATCAACTTTATATTAATTATTGTGTCTAAGAAAGCTGAGAAAATCAAGTAAACTTAGAGCTTTAGACAAGGCAATGAAAACAGAAGCACAATGCTTGTTCTTGAACTGTATATAATAGAAATTGGTCTGTTTCCATCAAAAGTAACCGCAGAGATGGAGCTTTGCATCAGTCTGAAACCAAACAAATGATGGCTGAAGACAGGGTATTTGAGAAAATGATTTGAGTTGGATAATTAACAGTGATTCCTGGATTTTTGCCACCCAGGAAAGTTTCGATACCGGCTGATTTTTAGGATTTTTTTTGTCTCCCCTCTTGTGTAAAGGAGTCACATCTGCAGTCTTACTTATACTATTATAAAAACTTTATAAAAAAAAGCAGAAAAAGCTTCTAAAACATTGAAAGAGCATAGGTCTATATTTTGAACCACAAAAAGCAAAGGCATCATGGGGCATTGAGCTGCCTTTGTAGATAGTTGTGATGTTGTATCTGCCCTGCATTACATTTGCAACTAAATAGCAGTAAAATGGCATTTGCATGACAGCCAGCAGGTTCAGCTTTTACAGTTAGCAGCTGATGTGTGCAGGTGCTTCAACAGCCCTCAAAGCTTCTGTTATCATCAAAGCTAAATGACCACAGGGGGAATCCTTATCGTTTGAATGGTATACACTCGAGAGTTTACCCATTAGATCTGCCTTCAGTACAGGATCATAGAAACCTGCCAGGGCAATATACCTCATGTCAAATCACATGGAGCACCACCAGGCCAGAAGCTATCAGGATCATGATATGAACTTGTTTACAGGAAAAAGTAATGGTAGTAATTATAGATGCCATTTTTTGGGAAAAAGCTTTCACCAAAGATAGCAATACAGGCATATGGATGTATTGCTAGGCAACGGGCATGGTAATGCTCTGCACAGCAACCAATTAAACTAGCTCTGTGTCGGAGCGTCTGCTGATTGTCTGACTAATAATGTGGTGGTTGTGGGGGGAAGAGAACACATTTGTCACCTAACAAGAGTGGCCAAGAAGAAGAATTGATTATACAGGGATTAAGTTTATGTTTGGATGGCGGCTATTTTGGTAATCAGGGCACTGTCACAGAGAGAGAATCAAACCCAGTCACGCAGGGTATCACATGCATTTATATAGTGCTGGTAGTTCATGTCTATAATAATATTTACTGGGGTTCTACTCTTGACTTTTTTGTAGGCATAAATGGACTTATAATGTCAACTTATTTGTCTGTTCATTTTATCCAGTTACCCAAATGGAGCTCTCCTATATAAGCCCAGTCAGCTTTGATGGGATGATATAATCAAATCAGACAGGGAGCCTGTTTCACTGAACTGATGCACTGAGACTCTTGAACAAATGACTTCATTACACACTATTGCAGCTGTCTTATTAAAAGAAACCAACATGCTCTCTGCTTAACTTCGATGAGCCAAAATAAAATATTGCAGAGCAACTCTGAGGTTATAAGCTGTGGGCCTGTCTGATTTGTGAGAATACTTGTTTGTGACAGCCTGACTGAGCCAGACTGTCAGTGATGGGGAAGTGTTTCAAAGTTTCCTCATCCAAACAAATTTTGCTACTTGGATGAGCACATAAATGCTCAGTTGTCAGTGAAGACAAAATGCTGGCGTAGTGTTGATAGAAGGCAAAAACAAAACATAATTATTGTGGTTCTTATTTTCAAGTATCTAAACAGCTGTCTTCGAACACATTCTCTCTCTATGAAGTAGAAAAAGGAACATATCCCATTGCTCAACCCTCGACACCCACAGCCACATGTAGCCTACACCTTCATTAACACATCACTTGCATTCATTGCTGCTCTTCACAATCTAATTTCCCTGTTTTATAGAGACCTGAAGTGGGCTCACAGGCAGAGGAGCGCCTGGTGGGAAATGGCAGCCCTTTGAGGTGTGTCGTTTGTAGCATCCCTGCCTCCAGGAAAGCTGGCATGAAGTCAAACAGGCATAAGAGAAAGTGTGTTTATTTTGGTATGCACAGGTATTTGTGCAGATACATGAATAATAGGAATAAATGAGCCAGAGCATTTTCTCTGTGATAGGCGCAGCACTGTGACCATAGCCTGAGGTTATACTTTATCCCTCTGATCTGTGTCCCACAATTCATTATTTTGTCGAGAGAAAAAACTACATCGTAATGCACAAAGCTCATGTTCATAAATGTACAAACGAAAGAAACCAAAAAAGGTCTTAAACATACTTAAATGTTGCAAAAATGAATTGAAATGTATGAAGAGGCATACTTTGTCCCCACAAGAGAATGAACTTTTATGAACATATTTGTTCTGCCATAACCAGGAGGATCAAATGTTCAAATGTACAGCAGCTCATCATATACAGCATAGATGGATTTGATCAAAATGTCTAATAAATATCCATGTATCCAAAACTTTAGTTAGTGTTCATATAACTTCAAAAGAAAAGAAAAACATTCCTATTAGCTGAAGCTTCAAGCACTAGTTAGAAAACTATAGCATGCCAAAACAGTAATTGAAGATGAAACACACTGACAACATTTATGCTGAACATAAGCATGTAGCCTGAACATTATCAGCCTGTTAGCATTTACCACTAAGCCCTGCTGGACATACATACGACCTCTCAGGGCTGCTGAAGGGACAGATGAACTTCCAGGCTCTATTTTCATGTTTCTGTCAAACACCAGGTATGTCAGATACAGTAAATGATTCACACATTATAATTAATAGAAGTGATATTGAGAGCAATTGTTTCATACTTTTATTTTGGGCTAATTTTCTCATCTCTGTGGACGAGGACATACATCTTACTCTTGTGCATTCTGGCCTATACATGTGTGCGTAGTAATCGCTAAAGAATGTAAAGAATATTTTCTCCGTACTGCAATCCTCAGTGTTTTCTTAGGATAACTTCACTAAGAATAACGACAGTTTCAATCTAAGAAAAGTCTACGCAAGATTCCCAAACTATAGGTGCATCTTAAAATTGATAAATGACTTGAGCTTTTAAAGCGCTTTTCTAGTCTTCTGACTACTCAAAGTGCTTTAACACCGCAGGTCACACCTACACATTAACACACTGATGGTAGATGCTGCTATGTGAAGTGTCCATCAGTATTAACTAATCCATTCATACACATTCACACGCCGCTGACGCAGCAGTGGGAGCAATGTGGGGTTATAAGTGTCTTGCCTAAGTACACATTGACATGTAGCTGCAGGAGCTGGGGATCGAACCCCCGACATTCTGGTTTAAAGATGCCCCAGACCAACTCTACAACTGAGCCCCAGCCACCTCAGAGCATTTACCTCGAAGCACATAACAGTAAGAGCTCTGTGTTTAACGCAAATGAAAGTCATACATTTTGATGGGTAATATTTGTCACAGCCTGTTTACCCCTATAAACCTCACTTTAATGTATGATGTATACTTTATGACCTTACCTTAGAGAGCCATTATTCTCATTATGGCATTGTTTGTCTTTGCCAGCTGAGAGCAACAGAATATACGATCAGTGAACAGAGTAGGAAGATATAACAAGATAGTCCCATGCTGGTTTTATACCTATAGGATGTTGAGGGCACATGGTTTCCTGGTATGTATTTTTTTTATTTTTTTATTTTTATTTTGCAGTTGTGAAGTCAGTACAAGTGCTAAACGATACAAAAAAATCAGAATAGGAGGACAGCAAAGACAAAAAAATAGTAATAAAAAAACCAGCAAAGACATTACAACACTATACGAAATATGTAAAAGAGGATACAAGAAGTGAAAGAAGCGATAGAGAGAGAGGGAAGGGGAGGGAGGGATTATGCTTTTGCAAGGTTGACTTGAGAAGGAGAAGAGAAAATTGAGCAGGGTGTATGGTATGTGTTGAATAGGTTGATGTTTGAGGGGGCTTGTCACTTGCAGGACCCGGCTTCCTGGTTTGTACATTAGAGCTAGTCCAGGTCCAGGGCCCTAAGGCACAAACCTGTTTAGTCATCAACAAACAGTCGTCCACGTCTGCAGTATTTCAGGTTTATAATAGCACAATGTGGTGCAAAACTGAATGATTTCACAACAAGTCTTCATATATAATACGCCTTCTGAAAATTGAATTAGTTCAGACACAGTCATAGAAGTGTTTCCCCTGCTAATGTCATGCTCTTCACTCTTGATGCTGGCACACTCCAATTATGCATGTCCTGTACACAGGCTTCGTTCCAGTTTGTACAAAGAGCTTTTCTACGCATGTTCTAGTAGTTCTGTAAGCAGTTTCTGTTTACACACGTGCATATGTGCAGCAGAAATAAAAGTAAAAAGATAGGATGGGACTGTGCGTGCGTGTGTGTGTATGAGAGGGTTTGGCCATAATCCTCCCTATAGCTATACTGCACCTACGTTGTTCCCCGTAATGGTTTTAGCAGATTATTTCTTCTGGGAATGAGCGTTGCTTCGTTCTGAGCTGGTATGTTCTGCCATGTTTGTGAATGAGTCGTCTTGATAGATGGTGGTGAAAGTCGCACAGTGGGGAGTAGGGCTACATATTGGCTTAGAGGCAGATTTATTCAGCAGAGCTTTTCACTTTGTTCCTGGCCTGGATTCTGCATTTTCTTTGGGCGCGTGTTGTCTTAAGTGTGTACTGTAAGTCTGTACGTTACAGGAGGGAGAGAGAGAGAGGTGGGTGTGCTTGATGGCACAGTGTGCACATCAGAGTAAAACTTTACTGATGTTCCCAGATGTGTTTGTGTGCATTAGCATATTTGCATATCTGCACTTACATCAGTGTTACACGTGTTATCAAGTGAGTATATATATATATATATATATATATAAGTGCTGTTGCCATGACACTTTCAGACAGCTCTCATTCTTTATTGAAAATGTTATGACAAAGTTACTAAAGCAGCCATGTTGTAGCCTCTGGGACAACATCTCTTAAAGAGAAATGCTGCTTTGAAGAGGATCTTTCAACCTCCATCTCAGCCTCTGTCTGACATTTTAAGTGAGAGATGAAAAAGTGACTGTCATATTTCACTGCATTAACAAGTGAAGTGTGTGTGATGGCAGTGCTTATTCTAGATGTTCTCTCCCAGCCAACAAGGTAGTAGTACAAGTGTATTTTTTTTTCTTTTCTGCTCTCTTCTTTCGACACAATAGTAAATCTTCTCTGTGAGTTTTGGACAAGTTTGAAAAAGCTTGTTTCACAGTTCGATGGTTTCTTTGCAAGCGGAGGGACAGGGCCACATATCAGTGGAGGTGGCCAGTGAAGGTTTGGCTCCAACCCAGTCCCCACACACATACCTATAAAAGGGACACTGCGACATTGTGCATTTTACTATGAAGTTTAAGATACATTCTTACAAAGGCCTGTCCAGTCATGTGAAGAAACACTTAATGAGTAATGAACTCAAGCAATGCAGATAACATTTGTCCTGTCTTTGTAAAAGGAAAATGTAACGTTTAGACTGCCTCTATAATTAAGTTCGTATTCACCTCAGCATTCACACAATTAATCATGTTGTCAGTGGTTTTGTTTTCGTGTGATTTTCTGGAATGACTGAGAACTGATAGACTTTGAAGGAAGTGTTCAGATATGATTTTTTTCATCCCCTTGTAAGCCTGTGGCCTCTGCAGACTGAATCTACACGCAGGAACCCCCCAAGCTATTCCTGTATCATTGTAAAAGGCCAAAGGTGAACTGGCTTTTGCGGTCAGCACTCCACAGCTTTGAGATAACCTTCCTGGGGGTCTTGGCCTCACACAATCAGTATCATATTGTAAGTCTCTTCCTGTGGATAGTTTTAGAGGTCTGCACAGGGCAGAGTGTAGCCTGCTCTTACAAAAACAGCAGAAATAAGAAATGAGAGTTATTTTTCCAAGACTGCAGGGGAAGTAATATGGCTGTCGTGGTGGCTTGATAGTCTCATGTTCTTGCCCCAATAGATTTGGATTCAACTTGTAATGTAACTAACATAAGCTACTACAGATCTCAAAATGTTACAAGTCCTGTTACAATCATTTCATTGACCAATTTGTGTGTTTTGGCCAGGAGGAGACGTCTGTTGAGAATTTGGCTGATGAATGAAAAACTAATTCCAATTTACCATCAAGTAAGGGAAAAAAACAAAGAGGCTAAAAACAGCTTTTCCTCTGACCCTCCTTACATCCTCTGCATACAGAAGAGGGTCAAAAGAACTGATTAGAAAGGTGAAGCGTGAATTCAATATTCGATCCTGCTTTAATTTATTCTTCTCGTCTTTTAGAAGACTCCTGTGGGTGCTTTGGTCTTTTCGTTACAACCTGTTTACAATTCAAACTGAAGGGTCATTTTAAGACATTTAAGACTTGTAAAGTTTTTATTCTCCAGCGCTGTGGCTCTGACATCACTATGTAAACGATAAAACTCAGAAGTTCAGAAATTTGACTGAGCAAATGGGGGTTGACTCATGGTCCTTGTATCCCTTTTGTCTTTGTAATGCTTTTTTTTTAGCTGCTTGGGGAGTTTTATTCTTCTGATTTAGACGTTTTTCTTTTGAGGCCATTTGTAACAGTTCAGAAATGTTAAATGGATCTGTGTCTACATAGATCTATATTTCATGACAACATTGTCCCCTTTATGCCCACTCTGCAATCAGTGGGCAGAGTATAAAGAGCAGGAGGGAGCAGGCAGTAGGGTTCAGTGGACCATTCGGCTGTGTGCTACTCTGCTGCCCTGTAGAGATCGTACTCCTTTTGTGGAAGGAGGGTGTTTTCCGGAAAGACGTCAAGCTAATTGTTTATCTTAGTGTTTTTTTTTTTGGTTAAAGTATTTCGTTGAAGATTGTTAGGCTTCTCTTTAGTCGTGTTTCAAAAAGAAGCTTGTTCTTGGTAGTTTTTCTGATTTTCTAAATAAATTATTTTTAAATTAGTGTATACTAATTCTTCTAATCCTTCTTTTTCCTGGATTTGATTTTATTGTTTCTCCACTCATCCCCTAGCCATCTCGGGGAACGTAACACCCTTAAAGGACATATTGATTTAAAAGGCCTCTTAAACTCTCTATTCTTTTTGTTAGAATGGTTCTTGGCTGTGATTTCCAAGTTTTCAAGAGGCAGAAGGCTATTGTAAACTTGTTGGATGACGCCCTTTTCTCATAGTTTGACAAGTGTCTGGGAACAGACTTTACGATCTATAATGTAAGCAAGGAAAATACATGGTCTCTTTGTCAAAGGGAGTCTCTTTATTGCCAGGTATTATTGATAAAATGTCACTTTACAGGGCTCAGTAATAAATGAAAATGTGTTTTGCTTGTTTTGGTGTACAAAAGATTTTAGGCTCTAAATAGTATAGGTTGTTTTTTTTCTCAGTATGTAACAGGTACCAGATATCAGCAGATTGGACTTGAAGGTCTTCATATTTTCTGACTAACCTGATCGCTTTGCATCTCTCTGATCCCTCCTTGTTGAGAGTGGAGCAACCCTCCCAGCATCTGTTGGAGGCAAAGTATCTGTTTCACTCTGGCTATGGCTGTGACATTTTCTTGAGAATGCCAAGAGGCCCTCCGCCTGTCCAGCAGAGGCATAGATCAGTCCAGGGCCTAAAGACAGAGGAAGAAATTGATGCAAACAGATGAACATAGAGGCTCATAGAGTGTCTGGCGGCCTTTAACTGAACTATTGCAACAAACAAGACAGGCAGACATAAGATAAATAAGATAAGATAAGATATACTTTATTCATCCCAGCAGGGAAATTTAGGTGTTCCAGCAGCCAGCATACATACAAACACACAACACAACACATATATACATACATATCCCACCCATACAAAAAAACATGAGCCCACAATACAGTTTGATATATGATATATGCAACTCAGGCTAAAGTTTAAAAGTTTAAATGTCTTCTGTCCTTACTTAAAGGGGAGTCGTTATAAAGTGCAATTGCAGTAGGTAAAAAAGTATTTTTAAATCTGTCCTTTTTGCAGCTTAGCGGCCGTAGCCTCCCACTAAAAACACTCTTTTGTTCACACACGAGATTGTGTAAGGGATGCATGTTATTGTCCATAATGTTCAACAGTTTCTGTATCATCCTTCTCCCCATCACCACCTCCAGGGGCTCCACAGCAGTCCCCAGCACAGAGCCAGCCCTCCTAATCAGCTTGTTAAGCTTTTTAGAGTCACAAGCGCCTGATGCTGCTCCTGCCCCAACAGACGGCGGCAAAGAAAATGGCACTTGCCACAACAGTCTGATAAAACATGGATAACATTTTGCTACACACATTAAAAGACCTAAGCTTCCTCAAGAAGTAGAGTCTGCTCTGACCCTTCTTGTAGACGGCCTCTGTGTGGTGCTTCCAGTCCAGTTTATTGTTCATGTGCACCCCAAGTATTTATAGCACTCCACCACCTGCACCTCATCCCCAAGGATAGAGATGGTGCTTAGCTCAGGCCTGTCCCTCCTAAAGTCCACCACCATTTCCTTGGTCTTTGTTACAACATTTAACACCAGGTGGTTCTTCCCACTCCATGCAACAAAGTTATCCACCAGCATCCTGCATTCTGTCTCCTCTCCACCACTGATACACCCTACTACCGCAGTATCGTCTGAGAACTTCTGTAAGTGACAAGCCTCAGAGTTATACTGGAAGTCTGAGGTGTATAGTGTGAAGAGGAAAGGGGACAGCACAGTCCCCTGCGGCGCTCCTATGCTACTGACCGCCCGCTCAGACACAGACCTCCCCAGCCTCACAAACTGTGGTCTGTCAGTCAGGTAATCCATGATCCATGATGTTGTGGTGGTGTCTACCTGCATCAGCTCCAGCTTCTCACGTAGCAGTACTGGCTGTATGGTGTTAAAAGCACTTGAAAAATCCAAAAACATAATCCTCACAGTGCTATCAGACTTGTCTAGGTGAGAGTGGGCTCTGTGGAGTAGGTAGATGATGGCGTCCTCAACCCCCACCCTTGGGCAGTATGCAAACTGCAATGGGTCCAGGTAGCTGGTCACCTGTGGTCTCAGGTGGGCCGAGACCAGCCTCTCAAGTACCTTCATGATGTGTGATGTTAGGGCAACTGGTCTGTAGTCACTGAGGGCAGAGGGAGAGGGTTTCTTGGGGACCGGAACAAGGCAGGATGTTTTCCACAGCACTGGCACCCTCCCCTGGCTGAGGCTGAGGTTGAAAAGATGCTGTAGAATGCCACATAGCTGACCTGCGCAGGCTTTCAAAACCCTGGGGCTGATGCCATCTGGACCTGCTGCCTTGTTCTGGCCGAGTGTCTCGAGCTGCATTCTCACCTGGCTACTGGAGACAGACAGACAGGCCAGAGAAGTGTGGGGTAGGGGTGGGGCACGGTGGGGGTCAGAGCATGTTGGGGGGGGCAGTGGGTGCCGTCCAGGTAACTTGCGCGGAGGGGGGGATACAAGCGAGTATAGGCACACAGACTCTTTGCATTCAGTCACATCAATGTCAGCCACATACTAACTCCATCTCAAACACACACACACAAAAACACTCGAAGTAAATGTTTGTCCTCCAACCCCCATAAAGTGAGCAATCAGATCAGTCGCCATGGCTGCCTTTTTTTGAGCAAATCTCCCCAACAACCCCGAGGGGATGGAGGACACAACCACGCGTGCGTGTGCGCGTGTGCGTGTGTGTGTATTTGTATGTATTAGTGTCCGTTTGACAGCCATCGGGGGATAGGAGTCACAGCTTGTTTACTGAGTAACAGGCTAACAAATAACCTGCTCAGGGGCATTACATACAGAAAGGATCAGCTCTTTCTCTCTCCACGCCGCAGTTTTTCAGGTTTTCCTTTTCTTTCCTTTACGTCTCTCTATGAAGCTCTGTCTCTTTGTCACCCTGTTTGCACTCTCCTTTTTTACATCAAATTTCACTTTCTGTTTTACCACCAACACAAACACACAGCTGCACGTAAAAACCCTAATCTCCGGGAGCGTGCTGATGAGTGAGGTGACAGCACACGTGCACAAACACACACAGCATATTGGACACTAATGCAGCAGGCGAGGCACTGGCTGTCAGATCCGATCTGCACTGCAGCCTGTGTAAACCATCGCTGCCTCTGCTTCAAGGCCTTTTACAGGTACAAGGAGGAGGCTGTAGTACTGCTCGCTGCTGTTACTGTTGGTCAGAGAGTTCCTTTAAAAAACCATGGACATTGGCAGGAAGTGAGAGTTAAAGTTTAACAGAAGGGGAGAGGAACTTTGAAAGGAAACACCAGTAGTTTTGTTGAAATTGTGGTAATGACTCCCTGAGTTTCCCTCATCAGTTTTTCCATCCTCAGGCGAAGTAATGAATGTCATCATGTTCTACATTTTGAAAATGACTAGACAGCGGGGGGTATGTTGTTAGTTGTTCACCTATATTATGCATGACATCGGAGACATCGCTGATTGGATTTTCAACATTTCTAGGAATCCAGTGGAGCAATCCAGCCCACCGCTGTGCTCATGCAAATGACAAAGTTCAAAATAGAACTGCTACAAAAAAATGAATTAAATATTTTTTATACACATTCTTTTGCTGATTATCCAAAGAGAAGTTGGAGGGCAGGGGGGTCATTTTTATAGGTTGCTATAGTGATTTCATTGACTGCTATCCTACTTTGTCATTATCTGAAAAAGACATTGATAACTGGGGGCGTGCGATTGGTTGACTAATCAATTAAGCATCATCAACATGGCTAGTCGCCACCACAGTTACTAGTCGTTTTTTTATTAATTATTAACATTTTAAATATTATATTTGCCCACAAAACCGCTGAAATGTTGTGTCTTAAGCGTAAATGAGTCACCTGCTACTGGCTTGCTTAATGGGCCTGCTCAGTGTCTCAACTGGATTTAAACCAGCACATTGGACAGTTTGTATCTCATAGGAGCTGTGCAGGTAAACTGGCATATAACAACTCAACCTGAACAATGTTTCATAGTATTTAGCACAGGTATGTGGCCGTTGACTTCGAAGGAGGACAAAAGGCTGGTGGTGCTAGCACTGCTAACTTAAGCTACACTCGGGGGGGGGGGGGAATGGAAGTGCCAATTTTACCCACAGAGAAACTTGTGTCCCAAAAGTGCCACTTATCTCAGCAGCCTTAAAAATAGTAATCGTTATTATAACAGGCTACATGCAACATGGTTCTGGACAGTATTTGTACAAGTTAAATGAATTGTGCTTAGTTTTGACTGTTTTCTGGGTGTTGTCATACCTTTAGACCGATCGGCCATTCTGAATTTAGATTTCTGTTCAATCGACGTGGGAGATAAGCTGCTGGGAACATCTCTATTGATGACAGAAATGCTCACTTACAAGCATAACTTGGCTGCCCTCGGCTCTCTGTGACCCAAAGCAGGTTATGTGAAGGACAATGGGAAGCAAGGAAGAGAGACAAGATCCGTTAAGCAGTCATCCGATTCCGATGTATCACCCCGGCTCTCTGCAGCACAGTGCAATCAATAATCTCTCTCCACGAGCGCTCATGTCCTCCCTCATCCACACAAATGTCTTCACACTTGTGCAACAACTTCAAGCACTCAGAATGTACATATTGTATGATGTGTTCTTGTTGTAAAAAGGATGAATTCAGTGTACTGGCCTTGGGCAACTTAGTGACCTGACTGTCTTGCAATGCCCACAAGAGCCCTGACAGCTCCATAAAAGCACACCAGCACTTCTAATAAGCTGCTAATTGGACGCTTGCAAGCACATGCTGGCAGAATAAACTGACTTCTCATTTTAGTGAACAGCCACGAGGATCATGGTTGCCATGATGCTGAAGGCGAAGAACACATGGAAAGGATAGTGTGGGTGGGTTAGTGCTGTGTAGTGTGTGTGTGCATGTGTGGGTATGTGTGTATGGTTTAGTGTGAATAGAGTAATTAGCTACAATTCTGCACACCAACACACTCCCTCCTCCCTGCTTCCCTCGCTGTACTGCTCTTTTAGACACTTTAGGTTTGCAGTTTTTTTTGTTGTTCTTCAATAATCTGTTTCTATTTGGAGTAGAATCACAGGATTATGTGGGCGAAGGCCCTTTTCGGTTAGTTCATCAATAGCGGTTAAAGGCGCAACAATTTTAGTCACATTAAATTTAAAATGGACAACAATCAACGATACCATTTATAACCATTTAGATGTTTCTGCCCTTTATATTGAGACAACGCTCAGCTACGAATTCTTCCCCAATATGTCCTGTGGTTGAATAGGGTTGGAAGATGAATCGAGTTTCAATTTCAGTTTTGATTTTGGCTTCTCGTGATCATGAAAACAAGATAAAAGAAAGTGAACAATTAGTGTGCAACATGCTGTGATGCGCTTGTTTTGTTAAATGTATTAAATAGAGCCCGACCGATTAATCAGGCAGATATCGGCATATCCAGTGAATATCGGTATCAGCTAATTGTATTGCAGCTATGCGCCGATATTACTAGATTTATTTACCAGTCAAATGTCATTTAATTATCGCTGTATTACACTAGCAGTTTTGTTCTGTGACTAGCAGAGTGTGCTATATTGATTACAACAAGCATTTGCAACGCTATACTGTATATCATTTACCACAAGTGTTTGGTAACGTGGTTTGAGGGATTAATGCAATAAATGTGTATAACTAAATCTATCCATTTAGTTATCGGCCAATATATCGGTATGGTATTTTTTTTATGTCCCCAATATTGATATTGGTATTGGCACCAATTATCCCATAAACTACAGGATGCAGATGTTGTAAAACAAGTGAGTAATTGTGATCTCAGTATCAATCAACAGAATCGTGATTATGTCATTACAATGTTTTTTCCATTTTAACAGCCCTAACACATGTTTTTTGTTGGCTCATTCATAGAGGATCTGGATTTGATGGCCTACAATCTTTGAGCAGATATGTTATTGGTGAAGCAGTTTAGATTTGAAGGTAGTGGACAGACTCATGTATCATGTGGTATTACAGTAGTGTATAGGTCACTGAGAATCACAGTATTTAAAAAACAAAACAAGAGTTTGTGTACTCGCTACAAAAGATCTCATCCAGCGGAGGAAATCAATTCTTTGGTTTGTCTTTTTGCTGATGTATTTAATGCTGTTTTACCAGGACAACAAATGGTGGATTATCACACCCAAGTGTTTATCAGATGACACTAGGGCCTTAATGAGCATCCGATGGTAAACCAAATACAATTTCCTCTGTTTTCCTTGGATTAACTGTAGAGCATTGTTATCACTCCACTCGACCACTTTGGCATGTTGATGCAACCCAAGGGCGTCCAAGTTATTTATCCAAGACATCAGAGCTGTATCGTCAGAATACTTCAGAATCTACAGATTTGGTGTATCTGAACGACAATTGTCTGTATACAAAGTAAAAAGGAAGGATGAACTTACACAACTCTAGGGGGCTCAACATTAGTCGAGAAGGTAGGTGAGGGGTTTTTTATTCACTTTGACAAACTAGACTTTGTTGGTGAGAAAAGAGGCATACCAAAGAATCAAATAGAGACAGTTCTTATTGAATTAGTTTGGACACCAATAGGTCTGCTTTTATTGTATCAAGTGCTGAGGAAAAATGTAGAAAGAGTGCTCTTGCATGTGTATTGAGATTGTCTAAATGTTTGGAGATGATATGAACCAGAGTGGCTACAGCATCTTCTGTCCTACATCCCTGCTTATAAGCAAATTGGTGTGGTGTAAGTTCGTCTTTTGTAATACTAACGAGATATTTGAACAGAATTCTTTCAAGAGATATCCTGATCACTTAGGTCAGGGCTAAAGTTCTAAAGTCTTTATAATCCCCCAAAGTTTTCCATGACAAAGGGACCATATGTGTGTCCAATGAAGCCAGAAAGATTGGTTACCATACTGGAGCTGGCTCAGTTTTTCAAAAGAAAGCTGCTGCACTTATCAGACCAAGCTGCTTTTTCTTTAGTTTGTTCACTGAAATGTTTTCCTTACATCTTCAACAGTGAGGATGATTCTTTCTGAACATACAAGTGTGATAGTTTTAAATATTTCAGAGCACTTTGCAGTTTGTCTTGTGATTCAAATCTGGTAAAAAAAAAAAAAAAGAGTTCAGATTATTGGCAAAGTGGAGTTGGTTGTCTGTCTCAATTGATTGGATGAGAGTGAACATGGCTTTCATGGTGTCCTGCACTTTTTTTTTTAGGGTTTTTAACTTTCAAGGCATCTTGAAGATAATTTGTGTGTACAAGTTTTGCTTCTCTCACTTTAATTTTCACTCTTTTTCTGTACGTTTAAGTTCCTGAATCCTTATTTTTGACTTCAAATGTCCTTCAGTTACTGACTGTTTTTATGTCACTGCTAACATATGATTTATTATTGAGGAAATATTTGAATAACCTTTGCTGGAACTACCAGCTCAACGCAAAAAATATATAAAGACATTTGTAGCCTCGGTCATTTCATCTAATGAACCCTCATGTGTGGATGTTAATATTATTGGATTAATGTATTGTTCGTCACAGTACACTGCAGGAATCCTGTCCTGAAAACAAGCTGACTTAATGTTAGCAGCAGAAGCTCTCAACTCTTTGCCTCCAACGTCATGTAGGGTCCACTAAAGCATTGTTTTATTGTTATTCCTTATTTCTACTGATGATGATTTTTAGGATGGTTTTGATGCTGTGTAGAACTCTTAAGAACAGCCGGTGAGCTTTGCCTCTGTGCACTGCTGATTAAAGCTGTTTGTTTGCACTTACTGACGTTGTTTCCTCCGCTCCAGAATCCTTGCATGTGTTGTTCTTACTCTCTGATGTCTGCTTAATGAATTGTAGAATTTATTTTGTATGTTTACATTTTAATTATTTATGTTCAATCTGTAGATGTGTGGTGACTTGAGATAAAATTTGTAATGAATTTGGCATGAAAATAGTTTGATTGATTGATATATTGACACTCTCTGCCAGCTGTTGTTTGCTTTTTTCCTCACTTGATAATTGACCGCAAATTATTGCTTCTATATCCCTTTAAAAATTGTCGCTAATGGAGTTCATGAGTTTTATTACTTTTCACTGTTTTCTACAAAAATGAATCTACAACTTATATTTGTGGATGGCCACTCTATTGATGGTATCAGAGATTATTCTGGTATGTTCTTCCTGTTTTGTTTGATTATTGCTAGCTGGTCTAACCTTTTGTTTTCATTTGACCCATAACTGTGCATTTTAATGTGCTCATCCATTTGTTTTGAGTTACAGACAAGTGGCTGTTCTCCGTTCATTGTTCCTCAGAGTAATAATACCTCTTAGCATAGCTGCTATAATCCTGGGCCACATACGACGGCAGATAAGAGAGTGTGTGAGAAAAGAGAAGCAAACAGAGGGAAGGTGATACTGAGACAAAGCAGGGGATACTATAGGCTCCCCGCCGCTGTTGTCTATTCTCCTCAATGTCAGAGTTCTCCTTCGCTGTCGAGACTTAGCACTCGCCTTGCATCACCCTATCTGTTTATACAGAGGCTAATAGGAAGCGTGGTCTTTATCCCCACACTGCGGCTCAACATAATGGAATAGAGAGACATAATGCTGCTCGAGTCAAACAGTCAGCGGAGGCCTTTAAATTGCTTCCAATCCCCTTAACAAATCTGATGGAGAGGCTATGAATAACTCAAGGGCCGCTCATCTCCACACTCTTCTTCTTCTTTTCTCTTCTCTAGAAAGCTTTTTAAACCTAAGTATCAACTCAGATTAACTTTCTTTGCTTCCTTTTTTTAATTAGTAAGAAATGGCCGGTTTATATTGACTAGACAGTCCTTTTGCATGTTCAGCTATCTTTCACTTTGGAGAACCTAAAGGAGCAGACGTGCTTCCAGGACAATGTTTTGTCTTTACACAAAGTTTCTCCTAGAAGTTGAGTTTTCTCCCTGAATGGACACAAAGATGATCATCTTTACTGAAGTCTCTTGAGGTTAGATGACTTGTTGAATTTAAGAAAGTCAGATGTTTACAGCCTTCACAATGGATTTCCCCTCGAGATCTTGAAGAAGATTTGGGATTCCAGTTTTTGGTTGGATTTATTAAGAGTATATTTAGGTAACGCTATACTTAATAGTGTTGTGGGGCAGACATCTTCATCTTAGTACAAACATCAGATGACTGCAGAGGCAACAGAAAAATAATCTATGAATCATTGGTTGGATTGACAAAAAGCTGTTTCTTCAATTTCACATTTTACGTCCTGCTTTATGTTCTCTTTTTTTAAAGTGAAATGTTGTGCTAAGCCATGTTCAACAGGCTGCAGAATTCTAGATGTTAAACATTTATTGGCACACCTACGCTCATGTGGTTGCAGAAGTTTTGATATACACGAGGTACATGGTACGTTTTCATGTCAACATGCATCAAGCAGAAAGTAACTCGTATAAGTTCACATTACACTCCTCTGCATCCCGACAGAGCCATCATGGAACCAATCAAACCTTAAGGCCCTGCATTAAGGAACATCTATATTAAAGTATCTCCCTTGTTCTGCAGCTACTGTTCACCTTGTTGTGTGTTTCTTTTAATAAACTTCATCTGTTGAAAGTTGTTGCTCTCAACAGTCTGGTATTAGCAACTAACACGTGCTATTATTCTGTCAGTCTTAAAAGAACAACTGATGTGGCTAATTGGCTGGATCACAACCTGATGACAAAGATTCACATGCGCACACACACACACACACACACACACACACTCACAGATATTCAGATAATGTACAGAAATCAGCCGTGCAGTGCAGGGACGGGAGGGTGCACGTGTGTTTATGCAGCCATGTTCTCGTTCATGTGGGTGTGACTGCGCTTTTTGAAGTGTCATTTGTAGGGGGAGAGACAAACTGTGAGTGTGAGAGCAGAGGAATGCAGAAGAAATAATCAAGTGATTATAGATTGCCTCTCTTGCAGTGATTCCTTTCATGTAATAATAATAATAATAACAACTTGGATCTATAGAGTGCCTTTCATATGAATCTGTTTTGTATTCAGGTGCACCCTGGAGTCTGAAGGTCCTCAGCGTCTGCTTTTAGTCTCTTGTCTTATCGGTGTGTTTTTTGATGCCTTATGCCGCCTTCTCTAGAGCCTTTCCCGTTAGCATATCTTTAATTATGCGGAGACATGACATACCACTTAGTGCTTTGAATCTCTGTTGCTGTTACACAACCCAACCCCACCCACACACAAACACATTTATATACCTAAATTATGTATGCATCTTCCCCGAGTGGTGGAGTATGACAGCTCTATTAGCTGTGAAAGTGTGTATGCGCTCACAGTGCGGAGTGTCAAATCAGTGGTGTCGTTGAATCTTTTTTAAGGTTTTGATGTTTGTACTTAACTTGTTGTTAAAATGAAGGTTATAAATAAAACTCTGCGTGATACAGCGCACAGAACAAATGTTACAGCTCTAGGTACAACAAGCTTTGAAATGTACCGACACAGCCACCAGATATTCCAAGGCTCCCACACATTATTTTAGGTTTTAACATTTTTAGTGTGATTCTGTGGGGTAAATTAGGATACAACTATGAGCAACATCATTAATGACACCATTAAATACATCACTGCACCATCAATATAGATCACTTCTTAAAGCACTTGGGTGGTTAGTCTGCATGCACCATGTACTACAGCCATCAAAGAGAGCAGCCTGGCTCCTTTGCTGCTCCTTGCTGGTTTTCCCCTCTCTCTCTCTCTCTCTCTCTCTCTCTCTCTCTCCCTGATATACGACTCTATCCACTGTCCCGTCTCGCTAATAAAGTCATACAAAGCCAAAGAATAAATCTTTAAAATAAAATAAAAATTCTTAAACTATCACTTGCAACAGCCCTCTTGTAAAAATAACAATACATTTGTACTCGATAGTTCTTACGAGTAAAATATTAGTGTTAAAATGAAAATCACACTGAATGTCTCGTTAAATTTATGTAAAGGACATCAAACAAGCTGCCTAAAAGTTCAGAGAATAATATCTAAAGAACTAAGGCCTAGACCACACATAGGTGGGTATTTATGAAAACTTAGCTTTTTATGTGCTATTTGGCCTTTCATACATTTGCAAACGGTGCTTTAGGTCACTGGAAAACTCCTTCCAGAGTTACTTCAGTAACTCAGTTTAAGGTGTTCATGTTTAGATGGGGAAAACTGAGCCGGTTTCTCCTCTGTTTGACTTCATCTACGCTGTCACTGTTGTTTACATGAGCTGACTGCATTGGCAGACTCAACCAGACTAGTGCTGGTGTTAATGTTGCTAACTGGACTTTAAATATGCTTACACATACACAGTTGCTCTCCCACTATGTTGACGAGCAGAGACTCCTGAATGGACAACTTTGAAAATGAAATGGTGATGGCAGAGGGAATGGCCAGTATTTTTTTAAACGGAAAACCTCCGTTTAAGAAAAATACCTGCCTACATGTGGACTATAGGACCAAAGCTGACTTTTGGCTATTTATTTGTAACTGTTCTTAAGAGGCATTTTGCTGAATTCTTGGACTCATTGCGGCTTGGATATTTGCTGTAAAAGTTTGCTCATAATTCATATCAGAAGAGTGTTTTAGGGAATAACCAAGTCTTCTGTATCAAGCTGTACTTTCTACCTACAACACGGCGGCGCTCCTGCTCATCCTTTTTCCTATTGAGCCACGGCTTGATGGGATTAGCAGGCTCTGATGGTCGTGTTGGTCACTTTCAATCGCACAGGTCTAACAGGATTACTGCTCGCTCATCATGATACTGGGGCAGCCACATGGCCTGTTTGATGTCAGTCGGTGTGACAATCAATTGTTCAACAAAGTCCTGCAGGTGTCTGCCTCCCTTTTTCAGTCACCCTGAAGTGCTGGAATCTCTCGTTATTCATCCCTTTCTTGAGTGGCTGGGAGAACACTTTTACACGGCTGTGAACTTGGTGTGACACACAGTTGGCTCACCTGGTAGTGATCAGTGACAAAGGGTGTGTCCTGAAACTTTAGAAAAGTTCAGTCTTCTGTGTTTTTTTTAGTAGGGCCCGACCGATATGAGATTTTTGGGGCCAATACTGATATTAGGAAGACAAAAATCCGATATAGATAAATCAGCCGATATCGTTCTTTGATGTTTGATCTTTAGAGATACATAGATATCAAACACGTGTGGAAAAGATATACAGTATAACAAAGACAAGATGGTCACTCAACTGGAAAGAAACTGTGCATGTAGGTGCGACACTGTTTGACACTCTGGAGATTGACAATGCTTGTTGTTATCCATATTACACTCTGCTGATGAAGGAGAACTGCCATTGTAATCCAATGAAACTCAAATTAAAAGCTATTTGACTGATGAATAAAGCTGGTAATATTGGCGCAAATCTGTGATAAAATTAGCCGATACTGATAGTGACTTGATACTCTAATATCGGCCGATAGTATCGGCTGGCCGATTAATCGGTCGGGCTCTAGTTTTTACACACCTGGATCATGTGTTTCCAGCACAAAGTGAACTTGCCTTTGTTGTTTGGCTGAGTCTCAAGAAAGAACTCTGATTTAGCACAGCACAAGTCCATTTTTTCCTCAGACATTCCCTTTTAGCCAGAATCTTTAGACTGCATTACCCATAATGCAACCTGACAGACAGGTATGTTGGGGTAAAGGGGTTTGATGGCATCAGTAGCAAGGCTGTCAAAACTGTTTGATATCTTGATACTTTGATACCACATGTTTTAAAACAATACAATCTCTGTTAATTAAATTAATTATTTATTTATTTTGGTGGACTTTCAGAGATGTCACTTTATGCAATTTGCCAAACTTTTCCGAGCCCCCTCTGGACCATCAAAACACTTTGTACACCATCTTCCACACATTCAGTAAGACAACCCCAAGGCATGTCAACACTCAGATATATCTACTTGGTGTATTTCCTCTTTTGGTCCAAACTTGCTGACATTAGTGACAGACTCAACTTGATTGTGGTCACAAGTACCAGCAGGCTCCGCCTCCAAAGTGGTTTTGACTCTCTGTTGCTGATATGTTGAATGTCTTAAGGGCCAGATGCTGGATCAGTGTTGCACAAGTCCTGTGATGAAGTGACCCCTGGCATTTGAGCAAGTGTGTGGACATATCTCCTTTCCTCAGTCTGCTGTTTTTGCACTGCCCTGCACCACGGCGACCCCCTTTATCACAGTGAAAATAGAACCAAAGTACTTTATTACATAAAGAACATGTAATTCTGATCCACAGTGTTTCTGTTCTCATTTGTTCTGTTCTTCTTTTAACTTGAGTAAATCTCTAAAAGGCTCAAGGCAGCACAGTAAAAGTCTCATGAACAGTAAAACCAGTGTTAAAGTGAGTGATGGTGGCAGCAGTTAGGTTTATGTAGTTAGCTAGCAGCTCTTTATGAGACTGTGAAGAATACGTTCTGGCTGAGATGGTGGATAAGGGAGGGAGGAACAGAAGGAGAATCCTGTGTGGTGCATTGTCCAAGGGAAAAAAAACAGCTCAGAGTTAAGTGTGCTACAAAGGACACTTTCCAGTTACAAGTCCTGAGTTTACTCCCTAAGTGCACCGCCGGGCAGAGTTCAGAATCGACCATTAAAAGGAATTACTGGGCAGTTTCAATTTGGACTGGCATTTAGTAATAGACTGGAGGTAGAGAGATTAGTTGAGGAAAGAGTTTGGCAGAAGTGAACTTGGGTATAAAAAAAAAAAAAAGTGATGGAAAGAAGAGAGGAAGAACCCCCACAGCGAGAATGTTAAGTGTTTACAAAATGAACATCTCTCTGCTCCCCGTCTGCCCCATGCCACTCTGAACGGCACACCGCGGCTACACCTAATCATCCAATCACGGCTGGATTCTGTCTAAGAGGCCTGATTGGCTGATTAACCAAGCTCATTAACACACCACCCAGTGCGACCACAAACACACACACACACACACACAGTGACACTAGCAGTGATACACAATGTGGAAATTACTGAGTGTATCCTGTATAGTGTGTGTGTGTGTGTGTGTGTGTAGTACTTTGCATAATCTATGCATGCATTAGTTATCTTCTTTGCATTTGTAAAAGGTTTTGAGTCTGTGTGGGCAATATGCCTGCCAGTCCACAAAGTTTTGGGAAATTGAAAGTTGTTTTAGTCCTTTGAGTGTATAAAATAGTTTTCATTTTGCATGAATATTATTGAGATGGCTGTGTGATTGTATGTGGACATTTCGTGTCAGAAATGATGGTTGTCTTAACACAAACTCACCAACAACCAGCAGCTGTAGTCTGGTGAGCAAACAAAGCTGCCATTCTTGTCCAAATTCAAATACAAGACTATGGTCATTGACTTTAAATATTATGATTAACTTAGTGTCCTGAAACAAGAGCACACAAATGGAAACAATGTAGTTTCTGTTATCAGAAATCTCTATATACAGTCATAATCACATGTGAATGAAGAATGGGTGTTGTGTATATTCTATACTGTTAAAGTAGTTTTTTCCACTAGCACTTCACTGGGTGTTGGTTGTATTAGAGGAAACAGGCGACTTCGAGAGCAAAGAAGGCAGACGACAGTATCAGAATTGCAGTCCTGAAGACCATCAGCTATCATCTAGGGATACTTTGGCTTTTTGTCAATCCTAATAAGCAGACATCTGTATAGAATTGCAGTCATGGATGTCCCGTCTCCATGCCAACTCTATGAAAAGGAAGACAATATATGGCTGCTATGTTCAGTATGGTTTCCCTGAATGTGTACCCGTTTGCTGTATCTGAAGCAAGCAGCAATCATTAAAAAATGAAGCCAAAACAGAAATGCAAAAAAGTTAGCTTTGCTCATTTTTGAATTCCTACACTCTGTACTGGGGTTACATTTTTTTTTAAATATCTCTTCCGTTTTCATTATATTAGTGCTTTTAGAGTTATGCATACTTTTTCACAATTGGGGCAGGGTTGACTTGATTGACAGGCTGTTTGTCAGGACGATTTTTCACACTTAAATATAATATAAATCAAGTATATCCTCTGAAAATAACTCTGAGAGTCATGACTGTCTACAATGGGTGTAACACCCGAGTCCAGGTGTTTTCAGAGTTTTTTTTCTGTATGTTGACATAGCCGGCCCGACGGCTGACTCCTCCCCTCACGTATAAAAGTTGTTTAATTGAGGGACTAGAGAAAAGAAGAATAACATACTGTACTCACTGTTTAACTGTGTTTCTAGATCATGCTTATTTCGGGTAAATTAACATGCAGTGTGAAGATACGAGCATAATAAAGATCGCTAGCATTAGCATGCTAACCCACAATGCACCGCAAGTTGTTTTGGTTTCATGCTGGTGCTCAAGGGCGACATCTGCTGGATCAAAAAATCACATATAAAGCCTTTAAGGCCTGCCTTATCCCCAACTTTTTAACTTGTTACTAAATTTATTGAAAATAAGGTGGCGGTAGCGTTTCCAACATGATGACCATCATGGTTTGGCTTCAAAATGCCTCTTCAGAAACCAGTGGGTGACGTCACTGATACTACGTCCATGTTTTATACAGTTTGAAGCCCGGAAAATGTTGGCCTCCATCCCCAAAACACACAGTTGTCAGATGATTGCCAATTCTATTTCCAAGAGTGTTAACTAACTATTGATATACCAAAGCATTCCTGTAGTGCAAGGTAAGTTAGGGAAAGGTATTGTGTTGGAGGCAATTCTAATTTAGCGTAATATAGAGAGAGTTGTCTTTTAGGAGGACCTACCACAGCAGGACGTACAAATACAGAGATTTAGAAAATATATCCTTCTCCGACCTGAAGCTTCCTAAAGAAAGCTGTTTCTGGGATAACATTTCAGAGCACATCCAGGGGAGAATAAACAGGGGTCTCAGGTGGATGTGTGCTTTAAGGTTAGAACAAGGTTTGTGATGCGGCCAATGTAAAGAGAGAGTCATTTAGTGAAATGTGTACTTTTTTATTCATTATATAAATCATATTTTTCAGCTCCAGTAAGAAGCTTTGCACATACCCACCTCATAACAAAAAGAGCTTATATCCCATAGAGCATATGCATATCACAGTATTTCCACACATCCTTCCCCCTGTCTTCTTTACATTCATCCCTTTACCGTTTATATTTTACCATGCAGCGCACGCCAGCTCATGGAGTACAGCAGGGGCCCTAAGGCAGATCAATGCCAATATTTATTTCATGGCCAATCACTGGGGCAGGGCCACAGTCCGAAAGAATGCAGCGATGAAAGTAAACGTCCTCTCAGAGCGGCACACAGAGGCAGTATTAGAAGTGCAGCCTGCAGCCTAAGCTTCGAGAGCGGAGCACATGAGCACAAGTGCAGGTTATAGGATTCCGATACGAGCGAGCTACAGGCATTACCAGGGGGTGAAGCCTCCAGAAAGCTGAGCAAAATCCTATTGCTTTCAGTGGGAGATTCCCCCCCCCACTACTATCCTTTTTTTCCTTTTCTTCATCTGTGTTCATGCTGCTTTTTTGCTCGAGGAATGCTACCTTTCCTCTCTACATACAGCAGTCACGACCTGTCAGTGCCCGAGTCAAAGAACAGTCACAACATAACAAATCCTGTTCATTACGAATCAACCGTACACATTTCACATCTATCCACACTCATATTCTCTTCTTTTTGTTCTTTATTACTCGGCTGAGTAAGTGCAAACACCATCATGTTTGTACTCCTGATATTAACAGGTCGATCTGTACATCTTACATGATGTAAAATACAGACCTCTGTAATAAAACACCAATTCTTGGTGTTTTATACAGAGGTGACCTTTATTGTCCCTGGAAGGGAAATTAGATTTACAGCAGTGGACAAAAACACAACAAATAAAAAGACAGAGGACAAGGCAACACAACCTGATGGAATACAACCAAGAAAAATAAAAAATCCTACCAATCTACTAAGTCCCCTGAATAAAGAATCATTAGTTCTGTTGGAAGTTTGAATATAATCTCCAGTTGAACCTCTGTATCACTAACACGTTTCCTTTGTCTCTGTCTTTCTTCTCTCTCCAGATTTGTTCCTGACAACTGTGGGGCCTAAATATGAGACCTGGGTCAACAAGGTGAGGAGTACTTTCTTTTGAACATTTGTTTCTTGTTTTCCTGTCCCTGTCTTCCTTTCTCCTGTGGATCTATTTAAAAGTGAATTTAGCATGAAATGGTCACACCCCTCCATAACCTGTGCAGAGGAAGGGTCTCTGTGTGGTAACAGGATTTTGTACAAATCAAAAGTCTGTGAGTTTTAACTTTCTGTTTTTTCTATATAACATGTTGTATGTTGTTATATGAACATGGGGGGGTGGGTCTGCTTTAATTAAAGATTCTAAGATTTGTTTACTTAAAGGAAGAATGCAACATGTAAGTTACCACAGCCTTAAGCAGTAAGGCTGGGAAATTTATCAAAACTAAATTGTCACAGCAATTTTAGCATTCTCAATAACCACATTTTAATGTTTCTGTTCACTGCGTTCAGTTGAGCAGCCTGAGTAGAACGGCCATACTTTTACAGCATTTAGATGTAGTCGAATGAAGCTCAAGCTATAGCTATCTGTTATACCTCAGAGTTGGCGCATATTTAGTGGTGTAGAACAAAATGCTACAGGATTTATTTCAAGCTCAGTTGAAACACATGCAGGAGATAAAGGAAAGCAGATGGACATCAAGACACACACTTTCTACATGTTGTTTATTCATCACACTTCACATCGCTGTAGCGGTATTGAACAGTGTTAGCGCATGTTGCTTATTGTTCTCATATCATGCTGGCTTATTCCCAAAAACTTCCCATGAGACACTGTGTTAAACAAAGAGGAAGGAATTCAAAAACAGGCTTAAATCTTAGTCTTCTGATGAACTTAAATTATTAATATTATTATTTTATCTTATTTAAAGTGGCAGTATAGTGGTAAGCACAATAAGAACCTGGTTTTATGCTGCTATTTGTCTCAGTCTCCATCAGTGATAACTTTAAATATATTCCAATAACCACACACAAACACACACACACACACACACACACACACACACACACACACACACACACACACACACACACAGCCTTTCTTTTCTCTTTCCTTTTTAAACATATGGTTAGATTTTAAGTTTTTAGATTTTGCACTTTCTTCCCCCAGGCTGTCACTCTGATGAACGCTAAACAGTCACAGAGTGTTACTTCAGCATCTTCTTCACTATTCACCACTGCACTGTTTCATGTTTAGTCATGTAAATATTAGTCTTTTCTTATTATGTTTATTGTTGATATTTAATGTTGTACCTGTACATAAGAGAGCACAGTTCACTGAAGTTAAATTCCTTGTGTGTGTAAGCACACTTGGCCAATAAATCAGATTCTGATACTCTGAGAAAATCACTTTGTGGTGCATAATAGGCATTGAACAAAACAATGTGTACCTATGTTTAGTGACTAAGCTAGTTGCCTATGTTAAGTACATCCAAAGGTATTTACCCAGTGAGCAGAGAGCGGTGACCCACACTGCACCCCTCTTTTCATTTCGTCACTGCAACAAACAGATCTGCAAAGCTCAGGTAAGCTTGAAGGGTGCAGGATTCTTGCTTCTGCAGCAGCAGGACTAGTTTACATTCTGAGAGAGCAGAGAGAGGAGACTGGGGCTCTGAGTTTTTTGTTGAAGGGGCCTGTTTGAAATTCAGCAGGTCGAAGCACCAGTCGAACAGTGGTCTATCTTATCACAGTGAGGGGGAACGGGAGACAGAAAGGGGAGGGGCTGGGGAGGAAGAGAGAGAAACAGAGAGAGTTTGAAGGATTTGTCAGTGAAGGTGTGTGGGGGTAGAGAGAGAGAGAGAGAACGAGCAAAGCAAAAAGCAGAAAGTAAAATGCATTTTCCAAAAACCAGTGAGATGTGAGACACGACTAAGGAATGATGATCAAGCTAAAGGAAGCAAGGGAACAGTCGGAGGAGCAGAGATGATGCTCATTTTGAATTTCTGGGGAATGTAAAGCTCTAGTTTATTTCATCTTAGCAATTCATGCATGTGAAAACGTTTATCTCCTTAACTTTCAAATAGCACCATCATGAGCTCTAGTTTGGTTTCTTCCATACTTTCTGACACCTGGACAGCTAATGACGTTATCGTCTGCAAATATGCAAGTGTTTGCATGTGGACATGACCAACTGAGATATTGCAAATATATCTGCCAACCAATAAGATGCATCAATCATCCCCATGACCAAGTCAGTATGTTGATATGTGAAAGGACAAGGTCAGCTGTAGAGCTTTGGTTATGTTAAAGTATTTCATCTGTTTAAAATATGTTTTCATCTGTTGAGTGTATTAGATTTTTTGGAAAAAGTCAACTCAACTTCAACTTTATTTGTCCCCTAAGGGCGATTGGTTTTGCGGCAAGGCAAAACAGGACAGAAAAAAAGACAAAATAAAAAAATATATTTAAAAAAGCTTACAGGGTGAAAATGTAAGATGTAAGAGACACTGAATATAGCAGCCTTCGAGGAAACAACAGTGATCCTCGACTGAGGCTCTTAGGAGCTTTCATTAGAATAAAGTGCAGAGTCAACATGAAATATAAACATGTCACTGTTAAATAGTCATTAAGTCTATCAGTGCAATCTATTCTTCAGGTCGTGCAGCCTTGGCAGAGGTTTTTTTTCAACCATGATGCTTTGTTTATGTGGCATTAAGGAAATCATGTTATTAGCATTTTTATGTTCATGCTAGATGCAGTTGACAATCCGTATTCATTAGCGCCAACATGATGCTAATGTGGAATTATCATGTAGTTGGCAATTCATTTGACACCATAGGCCTGTTTTATCAGTGTCTAGTAAACAGAGGCAATCTTCTAAACCGAACAACAAGCCTGCGAGACAATGTGTAATAATAATGTAGATTGCAGATCTGGACATTAGTGTTTCCAGCTCTCTAAGAAGTCCTTGTGTCATTTCTTCATCATAATTAATTAATTAATTTGTTCCTGCATGTCTTTCAGAGGGAGGGTCAATATCTCATTCAGCCGATCTTGTAATTTGAACACTTTGCAAAACTGTTAATTGATTGATGAATCTTCAGTGTTTGGTGAAGCAGATCTTTTGTGAATGTTGTGGTCCATCTTTCACACAGTGTGGATCTTGGGAAACACAAACAAAAACTGTGTTTGAAAGAGTGACTTTGAAGGCTTGTCAGGTACAATCAGGTCCTCTGCAGTATTCCTGTATCCCTCCATCTCTCTCCCTCATCTTTAGATCATGATAAAGCCGAATCCTCTCCTTTCATCCTGCCAGCTTGTCTGTACTTTTTCCACTCTCTCTTTCCTTAAAAGCACAAACAGCTTCTTACATCTGCACACACTTGAATAAATGCAAAAAAAAAATCCTGTTTCCTCAAATGCTCATGACAAAACACCATCCTCACTCAAAACAAACACACAAGGCCAGGCCATTTCCCCAGCATCCTCGGAGCATTAGACCCCCTGTTAATCCCACTGCAGTCTCTGGTTCAATGCGGCTGCATCTACCGGTCACAGGCCAGCACGCTCCTCTTTCCCCAGCACTCTGTTTTAATTACTTTTCTCTGTTTTCTCTCCCCCTCAGTCGCCTTCCGTTTCTCCCTGTTTCTCTGTTTTCCTGAGATTACACAAGAGGATGCAGTCACAGAGGACGGGGGGGGGGGGATACAAGCTGGAAAGATGCGTCAAGCAAAATGGTTTTCTTTTATTGGCCGACGAATAGAGCCTGGGGTTTTAAAGGTCAATTCTCACCAGACTGATATCATAATTTAGGTCATGAGAGACTCATTTGCACACATCTCTGGCGACAGTCTTACCCCTTAGTTTGAGATCTACATGCTTTTTAGCGCTTTATCACAGAAAGAGAAATAATATGAGGAACCAACAGAGCCCTGGTTTTGATATATGTAAGAGGAATTTACATTTGAAGCATTACGGCCTTGTGCATACTTGGACTCGTACAATAAATGTGGAATTAATTTTTTTGTTGTTGTTGACAGCAAGGACAACAATGAAATGTCCAATTGTAAAATAGCTAATTTCATGCTTATTTGGCGCTGTCACAAGTATTACAAATATTCCCTCCAGGCTTAGATGCATAATGCACATGATAGAAGGGTTGCATGAGCTGATGTCGGCCTTACCTCATAGGGGGAAAACAAACTATGTACATTTGCATGGACGAATATTAAAAGTGGGTTAGTCAGCGGCTACACGGTGGCGCAGTGGTTGGCGCTGTTGCCCCACAGCGAGGAGGTTCCAGGTTCTTTCAGAAAAGGAGCCTTTCTGTGTACTCCGGCTTCCTCCCAGTCCAAAGACATGCTTGTTAGGTTAATTGGTGGCTCTAAAATTGTCCATAGGTGTGAGTGTGGCTGGTTGTCTGTCTGAATTTGTTACGACCTGTGATTGACAGTTACAACGAATAGTTTGCTCAAAAAGGCATGTCCAGCTACACACAACTTTATTCACAACACAGTTGGATATCAGCATTTGCAAGAATTCTGCACCATCTTTGATATTTTTTTTACTACATTTAAAATCAACTGCCCCAGAATGGCTTCTGCTATTGGTCAAATATCTTTTACTGCTACAACTGCACATATGCCATACCAGTGATCTGTTTCAGGAGGTCTGTTTGTGTGTGTCTTTGTGTGTGTGTGTGTGGTGCATGTGTTTGGAGTGATTTGAACAGAAGGGAGGAATAATAACGAAGACCTGTAATCCTTTCATCTTCACACATCAATCTACTGTTATCAGACTGTCACGCAGACACACACACAGTTTTAATCATGACATCTTGCAATCAGGCGACCATGCACCAGTCGATCACACCGACTCAGTCCTCATCCTCACCACAGAGAGAGTTAACATCCTGCTGCCTGATCTGAGGGAGACTCAGTATGTGTGATTGGAAGCTCTTGATCTAATTGACACCAGTTGATTTTCTCTGCTTTTTTGAAGAGATCAGCTTCAAAGTGTTATTTCTATTGCACGTGTTTGATGAGCATGCATGCATACTTTTAACAAAGTAGAAGGTAAATCTAATTTCACTATTGGCATTAGAGAGATGTCCGTTAAACAAATGAACAATAATTTTAAAGGAGCATTATGTGAGATATCTGCTGAATTAAATCATAAACTGACCTTACTATATCATCAGACATTAAGGAAACATGCTGCAGAAAGGAAACCAGTAATCAGAACTGGTTCAGATATGAATGATTTTACCAGGCCTTAAAAGCCTCTGCATTTTTCTAATAAGCTTCATGACCAGAGACGTGGTAAAACTAGGATCAATATTGGAGATTCTTTTGAAAAATGAAGAGAGGTTAGAACGCAGAAAGATTTCAAGACCCATGCAGAGCTGGATAAACACTGAAGCTTCCTGGCAACCTGCGTCCGCATCGACTCTAAGGAGGAGGTGGCAGAGGCAGGCAGCGCTCTTCAGTGTTTTCAATTTGGATGTAGTACCCATTTCAAACACTAGGAGTAAGAGTTACATATAACTCCTTTAATGACTCAGAAAATGTAAGTTGGAGCATTAGTTTGTGTGTGTCTTTCCTTCAAGGTATCTTTTTGTACATTCATCACATTGTGGTTACAGAAATAGTAAAAGCATTTAGTATAATGGTATTTCTTTCCAAATTAAAAATAATCATGTTTGCTCTGCTAATGTGATTGTTTGGATTGACTCCAAATCACTAAAACGTTGTTAAGTGCCCTTTACATATCTGCCTATCAACATTTAAAGCGTCAAATATGATGTAATTAATTCTCCTCAAAAAGCTCGATTTGTGTGAATAATTGTAATTATTGTTGTACTAGGCTTCATTAACTGATAGCCTGTGCCTGCAGAATACCCTTCATAGAATGAAACAACTCACCTGCTGGGCCTGCCTCCTCAGGAGAAATCATGTCACTGAGTCTTATTTACAGAAATAAACTTGCCTGGGGACCATGTTGGAGAAATTGTCTGTGTTTTGTGGTGCACATTTGCACCAGATATGGCTCTGCATAACATTGGCTTTTTGACGGTACTATAAATAGGCTACCACATAATGACTGATTAGCCTGTTGAAGTATTGAAAAATGTTCCTTTCCTCATGCTGCCATGCATGTCATCAATCTAATCGTTTTGAGATTTCACTCTTCTGGTGGATTTGAGCTTGTTCTTTCTGCAAATTTGTCTGCATGCTGTGTGGCGAGATAAGCCTTCTGAATATTCACCCAGAACCTTGTTAAAACCCTCATTTAAATTAGCTTTCACAAGCCTCAATAGTTCTCAGACATTAAAACAGCAGGAAAAAGACACAGAGAAAAATAAAATCCCATGCAAAAAAAATAACAAACCAACAAAACGCTGAGATACTAATTAGCATAGTAAAAATAGAAGCTCATATCCTCCATGTTTTGGGGGGTTATAAGAGAGGAATTACAAATTGAAGGCCCCCTTCCACAAGTTATGAGCAAATATTTCTTTGGACCCTCTTAACATTTGTGCGCAGCATGAAATATGAGTGCTAACCCTCTGAATGTAACAGGAAATAGACTTTCAATGCAGGGCCTGATTGTTTTCTATTCTTTATTTTTACTCTCGACCTGCTCTCTGCAAGTTGTAAATGACTTCCTTTTGCATAAGGAATAGCTTCGACAATTATGTTAAATTGCAGATTAAAACATGGTTGCTTTTCGTGCTGACCCATGCAAACAATCAGATTTTATTTTTTACAGTTCCAAGTAGTAACTGTTTGTGGGACTATTAAGTTTGCTACATGTTACATGGGAATCTGTACCTTCTGGGGTCTGGACAACCACAGTGTAGAATTGGGAAGTGATGGCCGCTACATGTGCCTATCAATGTTGAGCAACAAGTAATGGTCCATTCCTATAAAATGTTTTTAAAACTATCACTACAGATCTCCTTACCATATTCCAGTTTATTAAGCTTATCTCAGGGCTGAGTCTTTATGGCAACAGGCTAACCAAGTCAACCCAGACATCCCTCTCGACAGCAACATTTCCTAGATCCTCCTGCGAGACTATGAGACACTCCAGAAGGGATTTAAAATCCCTCCTGTGAGTTCTGGGTCTACCCTGGTGTCTCCAGTTGGACGTGCCCTGAAACCCTCCAAAGGGAGGTGCTCAGTAGGCATCCTAATGAGATGCCTGTACCACCTCCACTGGCTCTTTTCGCTGCGAAGGAGTAGCACGCTCTACTCTGATCTCTCTTCAGATGTCTTTCCCTTATATCCAAGGCTGAGCCAAGCCACCCTTTGGAGGAAACTCATTTCAGCTCATTGTATCCACGATCTCATTCTTTTGGTCACTATTGCTAAAGCTTCTGATGGAAAGAATCATTCACATGAGGCAGCTGTTACTCTGTCTGACTCCAGAGATAAAAGTCTGAAGCGTATTTTACATACTGATAAACCTGAGAGTTATACAGAGTAACATCAGGCTTTATGATCAAAGAGAACTTTTTGTTTTGTGTCAGCACGTTGGTCCATTTGCATACCCTTTCTCTGTTTCACTCTGTGGTGTTAAATTAATACCCAGTGCTCGCGTACAGTGGGACTGTTAATACAACACTAGAACATATCATTATTTTTGAACAGTCTTTAAGTCTTCAATTTGAAGGTTCTTTAAACAAGCAGTAGGCTACTGCAGTTTCTTTTTCTTTTCTTTTTTTTTTCCAAATTATGTTGTGCTTTTGTCAGAGATAATATGACATAAAACAAATTTGATCTTATCTAGCTTTAATGCAGAGAAATATAACATTCTCAAGTAGTCAAACGTCTTGGTAGATCATTTTTGAGATGTCTGTGTAGGCTCTCAGTCATCCATGGTCAATTTGAGGCCAACTGGACAGACAACTGGACTTGGTTGAAGATCTTGAAGATGTTTGAGAACTGAAGAAGCCTTGAGAGGTGAAACGTCTTCAAGATCTTCAACCAAGTCCAGATGCCTTTGGATCACGCCTCAAATAATTTTAAAGATAATTAATAAAGCAAGTCTGCAGTAGGCTGCACTTTTATGAAAGCTGTGTGGAAAGCTGTGTGGAAAGCACCATAGCTGGTGGCCATTGGTGCCAATTGACTTTTTAATTCAGAGTTTGAAGGTTTATGTTATAGCTAGGTTTATTTAGGCAACGTTTGATAAGCAAAACCTGAAAATAACAAACGACTCAGTTCACTTAGAATCATTTGAAATGCCGTTCTTAGAGAAGCTTTGGTGCTAGTATAATGCCCCATTTTTTAGTTTTTTCTTTCTTTCTTCCTAGACAATACACACTGATTTTAGATTTTTGTGGTGCAGGCAAACCAGCGAGACTCCATCTTATGAGAGCATTTAGCAGTATTCAGAAAGGACTGCCCCAGTACTTTGAGTCGCAATCAAGGAGTAGCAGCTTCGTAGAGGCCCCATTTGGATGTTAAAATATTGAAGTGCTAAATGATCTACAGAGAACTTCAATCCGCACCATCATTAATCTGTTGGACCATCACACTGGCAGCACTATTCATTAGTCTCCTAATCTAAATGTCTCAGGGCGGAGTGGGAGACTTTGAGCATGAGACTGCCATTAAGATGATCAAGTGGTGCGCCTTGCATGACAGTTTTCTGGAAGAATTAGACCCACAACAGCTCCAGAGGGCTAAACAACATTTTCTTCCATTTTTTAGGGACTCTAGTCTGAGGAAACATGATCATCTACATGTCTAAAAATTGCCAAAAGAAGCTTTTTTTTTTTTCATGCTGACGTTTGAACATGTCAGAGTAGCACAGGTGTACATATTCAAATGAATGATGGCTGAGTTCCATTAAGCTGTGAGGGTTTCAGGATCCTTATATTGTGCTGCTGGCTCACTGTCACTCTGTCACAACGCCATGGCTTAGTTGGAACAGAGCTGTTGTTAATGACATTAGTAACACCTGTTTTTTTTCCTACTATGGCAAGACAAAATGTGCTCTGCAGATAAAGCTTAATTAGAGTCTCACTCATGACAACTTTTACACTCGACCTGTTGGAGGTACTGACATTTATCCATTCTTAACTAACACCTTTCAGAAGCCTACAAGGTTATTGAGTTATAATCTCCAGAAGAGTTCACTGTGCTGGTTAAATGTCTTTATTTTCTGTTCATTTTGAGAGAGTTTTGGTTCAAACAAGGAATAACTCTGCTGTTAACGAAGTGCCGGATGTTCGTTACATTTCATTGATGTTGTTGTGGAGTTCCCTGTACACAGAAAATCAATATTGTGGGAGTGTGTTGCATTTCAATGTTGGTGTCACAGGAACGGTGTAGCTGTCCAATGTTGTTATGTAGGGAGGAGTAAGATATTGAATTATTGAATTTTTGAGTTGAGTTCTTTCCTGTAAAAGATGTGCTGCATCATGAAGCAGAGATACTAAATTTAGTGTTTTTACACTCGCATTTCGAGTTACTTCCTTTTATGCTGCATATATAACATGCTTAAATAATGTAGTAGCTGTAAATATCTAGTCGACTAATTTATGGCCTTGGTGTCTGCTTTTATCATCTTAATTCTGTCGTTTTTATTAAAGTCCCCATGAGATGAAAAATTTATTTTTCCAGTTTTAACCCAGCATTGCTGTGTTAAATATTTATTTATCTGCCAAAAATATTTCAATGAAGCATTATCTGAGTATTTTTACATCAAAGTAAACATAATTTATCACTCATTTTTCAACCAATTTAAAAGCTTTGTCGAAGCAATTCAATCAAATTCAACCCAATATTATGTCCCGCCTTCTATCTTGTGATTGGTTCTATGGGTTCTATCCCGTTTTTGTCAGAAATACATCACAACCAAGCGGCAACCTCCTGTCTTGAAAAATTAAAATCCTGCAGTCTGGTCCCAAAAACGAAATAGGTCTGATTAGTTATTGTCATCGCTGGCTCACACTGTGCGGGGGTCGAATTTTTTTGAAAATTGCTCTGTTTTGATTTCATGAACAATACGCGTTATCCATAGTTAGGCATGTAGCTGACATGATTGACCGGTGGGTCTGATGTAACGGTTCATCAGTAGGCTTAAAAAAAATAAATATATATATATATATATATATATATATATTTAATAACAGCAGAAGAAAACAGGACTCCTTCTGCAAAATATAAAACAAACAAAGTATATGAAATCAGTTTGTAAGTTTAAACAGTTATTGACTCACACACAATTGTAACGTCAGTATTTACCCACACATACAGCCCTTCAAACACATACACACACAGACACACACACAGACACACACACATGCTTATACATAATGTATATGTTGCTCTCTCTGACTTAATCGTCTCTCTAGCCTCTACTCATAAATCAGTAATATTGGTATCAGCAGGCAACAGTTTCCCACTGCTCCCACACATCTGCTCCTAAAGGCAGCCCCACACACACACACACACACACACACACACACACACACACACACACACACACACACACACACACACACACACACATCATACACACCCTCTTTCCCCCAATAATATGCGTATCGCTCCTCTGCTCTCCTTTCTCACTTGCAGCCTATAAGAAGTATCAGCCTCATCAAGGAGCACATAGAGCTGAAATGATGGGTCATGTCAGGGTATGCTGCAGAGCTGCTGTACCTGAAAAGTAACAATCCCTTGACTGCTTCATGTCTAGCCTCTTAACCTTTAGGATTCTCTGCTTTCCTCCTTTTTATATTTACAGTTATTTCGCTGAAATCTTTACCCAAAATGACTCCAACTAAGTGTATTCAACCATGTGGATGCAACCCAAAACTGCAAGAGTCATGCATAAACATTCCCTTCATCACATTTTTCTGAACTGTTTCAAACGCTACATTAAGAAAAAAATCAGAGTTTAGACGACCAGTAGAGGGCTTTTTTATATCCACTCTCATAATCAAAATTTTAATGGACTGTTGGGCGCACGATCAAAGCAATTTGGAGACCAAGTAAAGTATGTCCTGGGAAATTGCAAGGGGCATTTTACACTGTTTTGTGAATCAATTATGAGGATAAGTGAGAATATATTGGACAGGTTAATGGATACTTAAATTAACTGTGCAATAATTAATGCATAATGAAAGTAAGCAGCAGAGTTAAGTTCGCCTTAATGAATACATGGCACTGATGATCATTCAACTTCATGACACTTTATAAATATAACTTTGCGAGCCAAATGCATAGAAGTTTTTAAAAATATTACATTATTTAGGGTCTGACCAATATGGAATTTTTGGGGCTGATACCTATATCGACCTTACGAAGAGAAAACAATCAGATACCGATATATTGGCCGATATCTTTTTTAGATCTGCCTTTGATTTGAACTGCTAATGTAATACAACATTACAAATGAAATGCTGTTTGACCCGTGAATAAATCTAACAATATCGGTGATGAAATTAGCAGATACCGATAGTCACTGGATATGCTAATATCGGCGGATATTATCGGCTGGCCGATCAATCGGTCGGGCTCTAATATTATTATATGCAATATTATTCTGCTATATGCAGAAATGTTTTTTGTTTTTTTTCTATTAAACAATTTAATCACCAGATTAAAAGAAATGCATTCAGTGGATTTGGAAGACACTGCAATAGTTAAAAATGCAATTAGTAATATATATATATATATATATTTTTTAAAGAAATGAATTGGGGTCAATAGTCCAGCTTCTGCAACAACAAAAAGTACATTTGCAGGGCATGAATGTAAATATATTAAGCTTGAATGTACAGCTGATGCTCACACACAAACACACAAATGCTGTTTTAGGTAACTTCTGTATCCATTACAGGCCGCAGGAACCTTGGTTCTGTATAAAACATGTACCTGGTTGTTAACTGTTGATGCAGATGTTTTTATGACTTTGAAAAACCTGCATCATGTCTCTCTTTCTTCTCTCTCTCTCTCTGTATATCTGATGGTTGATCTCTCAGGATGGAAGCTTTGTCAAAACCGAAATCTTTCCAGAAGAACCTCCGCAGAAGATTGTTGGACAGTCGTCCTTCGTCGACTTCGGTGAGAATAAAAGATCATGTTTTAATTCTGTAAAGTTACACATTATCCCTTTAATATCTAGCAATGGCACATACTTTGTTGTTTTGGACTGTTCATGGACCAACACAAAATGTAGAAACCAGAAACACTGGGATTCAGTGTGTGAATGCAATCATTATGGTTTGAGAAAGAGGTTGTTACTGGGCATGAGTTGACTCAAAATGTCGTGGCCCTCACTTTATCTGTGTGTGCGGGCGTGTGTGAGATCCATTCCTCTGCGAGTCTTTAAGCTCCCTCTGAATTCATGCTGTGTTGCTCCAAAAGCTTCTAAATAGGACTGTGTGGTCTTTCTGGCTTTAGCATTTTCACTACAGCACTCTCATCACATAACTTTCTTTTATATGAACACACAAACATACACATACAGACACACCCCAAATACTCACACACTTAGCACAGAGGCTTATCTGACACACACACACACACACACACACACAGAAAAAATGTTCTACATTGAGCCAGATTTTTGTGAACAGCTTATCCCCTTAAACAATCTTGGCCCAGTAGTTTTCATTGTTCAGCTCAGCTTTACATTTCTCCTCAGCAAATCTGCGCTGGCTCTCTAATCTCCAGGCTGCAACGAAGTGTGGCCGCTGGTCACTATTGTCAGAGCGACCACCTCAGCCCGGCTTGTGGAGTGTGCTGTTCCACTTCTTCTTTGAGTTTAGACAGAAAACATCATTTTTGATAAGCAGTACAATAATGTAACAGGCAGGTTAATCTGGATTAAAAAGTGAAGAATAGTTTACCTCCTCCAGTCTCTCAGCTTCTTCTGGACATAGCACTAATAACTATGTGCTGCTGTAATGTAGCTAATCTGGTGCCAAAGACAAAAGAGAATCTGACTGTGTATGTGTGAATAACTCTGAGCACACTCTTCTCAGTTCAGTGTTCTTTTGAATAAATATTCATTCAGACCTAAAGGCAGATATCAACAGACTTTTGATGAAGAGTGGTTGCCGTTGTCAGAATTTACATTTACTAGATAATGTGACCTTGAATTCCTCCAGTTTCAATGAAACATTTATATTTGACCAACAAAAAATACATTGAAAAAACAAAGAAAAGTATCATAAATAGCAAAAGCTATTTTATTTATGAAGCACGTTTTATTACAGGTAAGATCAATGTGCCTCGCTTTGGGGGTAAAAACACAGAAATACAAGAATGAACAACTGTTTTCACAATCATGAATTATATTCAGAAATCAGACAATGAAATATGTGCATAACTAACATCAAACACATGACGTAACAAACACACATCGAAATGACATCTAAAAAAGACTTAATAGAAACTTAGAGAAACATAGTCACCAAATATCAACCCACCACATAAAGGATTACACACACACACACACACACACACACACACAGAGTAATTATTCATATGTTTTTAAGAATGGATAGATTCTGAGTTAGATTTTAAAAGTAGAGACGCACATAGTCTATTGGTTAGAGGGCGTGTCCCATGTAGGGAGGCTATAGTCCTGTAAGCGGACGGCCTGGGTTAGATTCTGACCTGTTGCTCTTTATCTGCATGTCACTACCCACTCTCTCTCTCTCACTCTCTCTCACTCTACCCCCTCTCTCTCTGTCTCTCTCACTCTCACTCTCTCTCACTCTACCCCCTCTCTCTCTCTCTCTCTCACTCTCTCTCTCTCTCTCTCTCACTCTCCCCTCTCTCTCTGTCTCTCTCTCACTCTCCCCCCTCTCTCTCGCTGTCTCTCTCTCACTCACTCTCACTCCCCCCTCTCTCTCTCACTCTCTCTCACTCTCCCCCCTCTCTCTCTGTCTCACTCTCTCTCTCACTCTCCCCCTCTCTCTCTCTGTCTCTCTCACTCTCTCACTCTCCCCCTCTCTGTCTCTCTCTCTCACTCTCCATCTCTCACTCTCTGTCTCTCACTCTCACTCTCTCTCTCTCTCTCTCACTCTCCGTCTCTCACTTCCCCCCCCCTTCCCGAATTCTGACTCTATCCACTGTCCTATGTCTAAAATAAATGCATAAAAAGCCCAAAAATAATCCTACAAAAAACAAAAGTTGTGATGGACCTCAGGTTATAAAGTCAGTGAACTGACTGAGTAATATCACAACAGTATCACAGAAGAGTTCAAGTTATCTCCAGTCGATATATGTGGGTATAGAAGTTTAGGGGACATCAAGGAAGTCTTTCTGTGTCTGAGAACCAAACTGGTTAGAATCACTCACCAAAGGAAGAATAGCCCATGTGTATGCTGGTGCTAATGGGGATCCTAATGAAGAAAGAAAAGAAAGAAGGCTGTCAGTTAGCGAGCTTGTTAAATACACCTTTTTGTAACATCCACTCTTGTGTCATAAATTTCTAACAATGTCGTTTATGTGGAGCAGTTTTTCTCACGCTGACGATTGTGTGTCGGCTTCAGCAGAGCTAACAAGAAGGGACAGCTTCTCCATGCCTCGACTTACCTGCTCTTCATTTCCTTAAAGGTCAGGACTGTCAATTTGCAATGGTGCGAATTTGAGAGTTCACTTAAGTTGAACCGTACTCAGACAACTGGAGCAGATTTTCTTCACTCACCTGTGAGCAGATTCATTGATTGCAGTGATTCATGAAAATTCCACATCATATCATTTTCTTTCTTCTATGAGAGGTCATGAAGCAGCGAATTGAGAGTGCCTTTAAAATAAGCAGATTTTCAATGTTATGCCAGAGCTTCAGCTGCACATGTGATGGCTCTGTGTTTATTCTAAGACGTTAAATGACTCACAGTATGTGACTAACTCCTTATTATCACGTTAATCTGGGTAGAAAACATTTAAGTAGCACAGTCTTAACATCTAAATCTAAAAGATAGAGTCGGTAGCTTTTTCCTAAAAAATATAAAATCTAGACTTGTACAAAAGTAATGCCAATAAATCATCAAATGCCTTTCCGATTTCTTAACTGACTTTTAGAAACGCAACATGCAGAGTGCTTTGATAAGATTTGCTATATGTGGCCCATGATAACGATCATATCAGCAATTTTCTGATCATTGATATATTGAAAGACAATCAATACATCACAATATTTGACCACATGAAGAATACACAATGTCACTAAAAAGTTGAAGTGAAGGATATGAATTACAAGTTAGTGTCAGTTTTACCTTTGACTCACTTCATCCCATAATTCCTTTAAACAGCTGTCCGGCATTATCTCGCTCTTTTCTTCTACTACTTCTTCTTTGTCTTCTTCTTCTCTTCTTCTCTTGCCCTTCTAACACCTTCTTCTTTGGCAAATGAACATCCATTCACATGACCCTCAATCATGTCATAGGCTCCACTGTGAGGATACAATAATTGTTTCACACAAGTTAGGACAACGATTCCTTCCCATATTGATATTTTCAATACAAATTATACATGAGAAATCATCAACAGGTAAAGAACCAGCTCATTCATGACTACATGACTCAGCCCTCTTTCCAAAAAAGTTTTAGTTGAGTATAAAATCACTCCGGTCAGGATCAAGTGTGAGTTCCACAGGCAAGACTTTTCATATATTGATCCTGTACTCCTACTGCTGTATTGATTCATGACAACCAAACCCAAATCGAGAGTGCACAACCTCCTATGAATCAAAATATTCTTACAGGGAAAGACCAGACGATTCATCTGAAGTAGTTAGTGATGCAGAACTTCAGAGTTTTATCTGTACAATAAAATGTATTTCCTTAAATTTGCCTTAACGTATGATAAAAAATCTAATATAATATCAGAAGAAGCTATCAGTGTTTACTGGTTTGTAGCTTTTGTGCTTTGTGTTAGATTTCATTTCATCATTATTTTTTATTTCATTTTTTTGCACCTTTATTTAACTTTTGCCTGTGTGACCTTCTCACTCAGTTTGAGCTGTGTGCCGATGTTTGCTTGTTAATGTTCGATGCATTTTTAATTAACTTTTGGGCTCATGTGGCACTCATATTCACAGGAGCTCTCTCTCACACACACACACACACACACACACACACACACAGGGAGTGTCAAACTGATAAACACATCCTTATTGGCAAGATTAATCTGTTAATCTCATCACAACTAGGGGGGTCCATCAAATATTTAGAGAACAAACTTCCCCTTCCCCAAAAACTGGCAATAATGTATGAGCCGGAGGGGCAAATGACCTATATGCTAATGTAAGGGCCCGTGTGTATGCCATGGGGGAGTGTGTGCGGTGTAATTTGCTGGTGTGTGTGTGTTTAATTCATCCTCTCTGGGAGTGTTGACCTTTTTTTTGTTTAAATCGCGAGCTTATCTCGAGAAAATACTTTTTTCATTTCTTTAATCTTTTCCTCTCTCTCTCCCCCCCCCCCCCGTCCTCCCTTCGGCTCGGAAATGTCACTTCCAGACGTTGCCCTCGTTAGCTGGGGATTGAAGCCTCTGAGGGTCACGCTTCTAATAATCTACCAAATTCCGGGAGAGAGATGCCTCGCAGGATGTAACGTCTCTTTTCTTTTGGTTCCGTTTTGTCTGCTTCACTCCTCGGCTGTCGCTGTCTATCTTTATTTCTCTTGATCTACTGTGTATCTGCTATCTACGGCTTCCTCGCTTTTCACACTCGTTTTCCTTCTCCTCCCTGTGTAATTCATCCAAACAGCTTCTGGTGTCATTGTTCTGTCGGTGTGGGAGGAGGACTCCACAATGACCCATAATCACCCTCTCAAACTTTTTCTCTTTGTACTTCAATATTCTAGTGAAGATTTCAATATTTACTTTGCCATTTAAACATCTTTTCCGTAGTGTTTTACAATCGGGATAGCATAATATCTAACACAAGAAGTGGTGGAAAAGGTGACCTGATCCATATTATACATATAATACTCAAGCTATTTCCTCGTCTGTACCTTCATACTCTCATATTGTCACAAGAGAGCTGCTCTGTGCCAACAGGAGTGGACTTTGTGTTTGCTATAAAATCAATGAGGCTGAATGTAAGACTCAGTATGAGTCAGCGGAGACCAGCTCTGATGAAAAATGCACTCAAACTTGAAGAGAAATATGCACTCCTAGGTAAAAACACTGTAAATATTTCAATGCCACAAGTCCAGAATTGACAGATTTCAGCCTGAAGGGTGCTGTGTTGTTCTACCTTAAGAACAGTTAGTTTTAAGACAAAGAAACACTCATTTTAAATAAATAAAAAAATGTCAGGTGAGTCTTTTCACATTGCCAAGGTCAGGTACAAGTTACAGACAGGAACAAATCCAAGGCAAAATAACTGAATTAGTTTTTGCCACACTACAAAGATGTAGTGTTATGTTGCAGATGAACATCACGATACCATACAATACTACAAGTCATCTACAACACTACTCATCATTATAAAGGTCGTGGTAGGGTCACTTGAGATACTTTGCAATAGGGCACGGCCGATATGGATTTTTTTGGGACCAATACTGATATTTGGAAGGAAGACAAATCAGATACCGATATATCGGCCGATATCTTTCTTAGATCTATGTTTGATCTTTAGAGATCGATAGATAAACACATTTATTTCAATGATCCCCCAAATGCAGTTATGAAACAAAAAGACCTACAGTATTACTTGGAGGAGCTGGTCTCTGATCTGCAATGTAACTATGCATGTACGTGCGTCACCACTTCACATTCTGGAGAGTGATAATGCTTAATGTAATCGATATAGTACACTCTGCTGGTGAGAGCCAAAAAGAGAACTTCGAATGTATTACAACGATACTCAAATGGAATGATATTTGACTGATAAATAGTAGAAGTAATATCGGCGCAGATATGTGATCAAATTACCGATAGTCACTTGATATGTTAATATCGGCCCATGTTATCGGCGATTATTTGGCTCTACTTTGCACTTTTACATAATTTACAGAACATTTTATAGAGGAGCTGATAAAAGCTTGTCGTGTTATTCAAGGAAAGCAATTTAATTCAAAATGTCCCACTCCAATTGAATGTATGGTTTTCACAAAACAAGAATTCAGAATGATATTTATCCTTGTTTATTAGGTTACGTTGAATTGTTGCTGTGGCCTTTCCCTATATTCCCATGTGAATCTATTCTCTATCATCCACCCTTCTTAAATCGTCCTCCGACTTCCTCCGCCATTTTTATAATCATCCTTTGCTATTCGTTTTCTCTGCGTGTGGCCATCCGACCACCTCTTCCCTAGGCTAATTAAAAAGCACATTCGGGCTCTGCAGTGAAACCCTGAATGAAATGACCGCGGGGAGGCCGATTGAAAGAAAGGAGATGGACTGGAGATGAATCAAAGTGTGAAGGGTAATGGCACACTTCAGAAGATGACATGAAGTGAGATAGAGAAGAGAATAAAAAAATACAAAGATATGCCAAGGTATGTGATATCAAGAGGGAGGAGGAGACGATGGCTGAGAATGAAGGGACAGGAGAGAGAGAGAGAGAGATGAGTTGTTTGATTGAGCAGCTTCACATCCCTGGAGTGGGGAATTACTTTTATCACCCATCACGCTGTCAATTCTCACTCTGTTGTTTTTACTTCTACCTGTCCTCACCTGTCCCTCCCTGCTTATTTCTCTACATCTTCGTTTATGTCAGCTCTCCTCCGCATTGAGTCCCTAAATATGTCTTCTCTGTCCCTTAAATAATTTATTCTGCATGCATATTAACATAAAATGACAACAACGACAATAATAAGCCCAAGTATGATTTATGACCTTTAGATGTTTTATGATATTAATCTCACAGGATGATAATAAACATGAGATCTTGACCAATTCTCTGTCTGCGCATCTGGATTTTGAATTATTCATAAACTTCCTGCTGTGCTTCATGTGTTAATGTGCACAGCATTTTTTTCTATTACTACGGAGACACATTTGGCATCTTATCTTTGCGTTTTCATACAGTGACCTTTTTTTGCTCTTGTGTTTTTTATGTAGAAGAGAAGTTAGATGAGTCTGACTCTGATGTTGCCCCGTCTATACAAAATGACTAAACCTCTCGTATGATCCAGGAACAGGCACACCTTGCTTTTAAACGGAATAGGAGGCGATGCTCTTATTAGTTTCCGTCATGTTTCACCTAAAACATACATATAATCTGTTAAGCCAATAAATAATGAAATGTGTTAGTTTAAAGAATTATTACACATCTTTCAGAGCAGATTTTCAGACACACCTCCTTCATCCCTCAGCTCCCCCTCCCCTCCTGTCTTCACACTTCCACAATCCCTCCTGTCATGTTTCGCTTTCAGGTTTCTGTGAGGCCGAGAGAGCACCAGATGAGTGCTTCTAAAGATCTGAAAACGATCAATATCGATTGCGATCAATATCGAGTAATGATATCTCAAAGTTGATTTGGTTGTTTTCTGTTGGGGCAATAAAAGTATTTTTCTTCCGGCACTGCGCTCTGCTCCGTTTCAAATACGCAGCGAGTCTATTTTCGCCGGAGTACGCTGCAGGCACGCGTCAAGCTGGACAGAATATGACAGCCCGGACAGGAAGTCAGACAAGGAAACGCACAGAGCATCCGGTCAATTTCAAAATAAAACACAATATACGGACTCACGATCGTATTTTTCATCACTTTATCAAAATTACGTCAAAACAGGAACTGAATTAACAACAATGCATCCTCAGAAAGACAAAGCAACATGTTGTTTGCATGTTTTTCTCTTTGTTCCCGCGGGATCTTGTAGTTCTCCTGTGATGTGTCATGGGTGCGCTCCGCTGCGCTGACGTCCCAGAAATGGATCCAGTGTGAATGGGCGCGAGCCGTCTGACGGAGCAAAACCGTGTACCGCACAGAGTATGTGTGAATTGCGGGTTAGCAAAACATAAACAAGCTGAAGGAAGCACCGTCCTTGAACACAGATCTGAGAACAACAAATCCAGACGGAGTTTAACTTCACTCTCTTTTTAGAAAGTCTTCACTCCACGATATATTTATTTGAATTTTGATATATCAATTTTCAGAATATCGCACATTGTACCTTATCATAAACTAAAAACTGAAAAAAACTACAACTAGTCATTGCTAGGAGAAGAAGGACTTCCGACCTGAGTGTAATCTTAAAATGATTCTCATTACATGTAATCCAATTCATTTAGTTTAATCTAATTATAATGATTTTCGAGTCTGGCCCCTGCCTAATCATTAGTAACGAGCTATACGTCATATTACTTCATTATGTAGTCGTCGTCAAGGGAACCAGTCTAAACGAAGATGTAGTTTAACAGTGAATTTTGGCATAATTGGGTTTTTTTTTTTCAATAACATCGGAAATAAGGTTCTGACCTTTCATCTGACTGCACATGTCCAAGATAAAAAATGTTTTAAAGACCTCACAGGAGCAATTATTTGCACCCAATAGTTGACTTTGATTGGCTCAAAGTCATGTGTTAGATGCATCCGCAGACAGCATCCACTGGCTGAACTTCACGTGTGTGTGTGTGTGTGTGCGCATGTTTACCTGCACATACGTATGTGTGAGTGGATTGATCCAAACAGGAATGTTCCACACACCTACGTTTGTGTGCGAGCCTTTGTTTTTTTTTGCAGCCCAGCCTCGTAATAGATGCACAGCATATGCCAGACAAAACAGGCCCATCTGCCTTATCACTGAGGTAATTGCATTTTTCAAAGTGACAGCGGCCAATGCATAATTCATCATTAGGTAAAGCACAACGAAGTCGCACATGCAAGTGTGTCAGCCTGCTTCACTGCAGGTAGGATGGAGAGAGGCCGCTCTGCGACCCGCGGCTCACTGAGATAGGAAGATGTATTTTTTATTCCAGACACCGAGACAGGAATGTGTTTGGAAGTGATATTTAAAATCTGAAAGGCTGTCATCATGGCGTGTGTGTGCGTGTGCGTGTGCGTGTGCGTGTGCGTGTGCGTGTGTGTGTGTGTGTGTGTGTGTGTAAGGCAGCATGTTAACAGAAGAGCCTATTTCTCTCTCCTCTCCCCTCAGGCGTTTCTTCTCCACTCATCTTATTATCTTTTGTTACATCCAACCTCTCGTCCGTTCTTTCTTTTCTGCGTGTCTCATTCTATCCTCGACCACTGTTTCTCTTTACCTTCAGTTCTCATTGTGTATCTTTGTCTCTTTCGCTGGCTGTCTTGTCATATATTCAACCGGCGCTCTCTGCCTTCTCACTCGCTTTGCTTTTTCAGCCTCACATTCTCCAGCACTTTCTCTCTTGCTGGGAGAGTCCTGCAGTAACAGAGAGTACTGCAGAGCAGCTTGGCAAGTTAATGTAAGAGTCAGTTGTCTTAAGAAGAATCAAGTAGGAGTATACATCTGTGTTTCTGCGAGACACCTCTCTCCAGGCTATACTAATGAAGTAAAAATGTGGCAATAGGCAAAATAAACCCTCCTAATCAAGCACCGTTTTGTGAAATCCCTCGCACTTAGAAGTTTTCCAGTCTTTATGCAAATGGCCGGGTCTCCCGGGTTTACAGTTTTGGAATCAGACATTAATTTGCACATTTTAATATGCAATTGGATGCAAATTTCACAGAACATCTGACATAAAAGTGTCCTTCATTTTCATTGAAGGTAAAAGCTACGTCTCTTTCTTCCTCATCCAATAATTATGCAAAAGTTGTACTCTTAATTAGAAGGGCCCACCCACAGTGATCCACACAATAATTAGCTCTTTATTTTTTAATACATTTTCAAATGTTATTGTGTTGCACGTATAATGCTGTGTATTGAATAGGCAATCCAAAAACAGCATTACAATATATTCTACATATGAATAGCTCCCAGGGTGGGGGCAGAGACATGAGACAAAGAGAAGGTTGTTGGAGGTCTCTATTGTCTCAGTTAATCGATTAATCAGCCAGTCGATAATATCGGCCGACATTAGCTTATCCAGTGGCTATCAGTATCGCAGTTATCACAGATACGCGCTGATATTTCTAGATTTATTCACCAGTTAGATAGCAATTAATTTAGAGTTTCATTGTATTACACTAGCAATCGTCTTTCACCAGCAGAGGGCGCTATATGGATTACAACGAGCACTATCACTCTCCAGAGTGTCAAGCGGTGACGCACGTACATGCGCAGTTACTCTCCAGTTGAGAGACCATCTTCTCTTCATTATCTATCTTTTCCACAAGTGTTTGATAACTTAATTTGAGGGATCAACACAATAAATGTGCAAATTTATAATTGATCTATTTCGACAGATTTCAGAGATTTAAGAAAGATATCGGCTGATATATCGGTATCAGATTTTTTCCTTCCCAGATATCGGTATCGGCCCAAAAAAAATGCATATCGGTCAGGCCCTATATAAAAACTTGACAGCAAAGAGGGAACCTGAGGAGGCCACAATGTGAACACTCCTATGTTTGATATGCATTAAACTTTAGGTTGATCTGAACATGCCTGGTGTGGACTGGATTTCTCTGAGTGACATTTAAGTTTTCTATAATGAAACTCTGATACTGCATTAGAATTGGGAGCAGTTAAGCTCTAATATCACACATAAAGCAATTATAAGAGTTGTTACATGGCAGCTATATAACTGTTCAGCACCAGAGTAATCTACAGAGCTTTCATTAATTCATGCATTTAATACTTTGAGAACAATTAGGGGCATCTCGGCTTACGCTGCATTTGTAAGCTGCATGCTCACATTGATATGGAAAAGAGGCATTTACTGAACAACTGAATTTAGTATTTTCTATTGTGAGGCCGCTTCTCCTCTGACTCAATCTGAGATGACTCACGCTTTTTTACAGCTGATGATTGTCACAGGAGATCAAATGTCACTCATAATGAGATCTTCCACGCCTGAACAGTGTTGAGAAAGGGTCAGATCAGGTTTTTCTCAGAGCTACGATGGTTTGCTCTCTCTCAGATTTCCTCCAGGAAATTGCCACGTTGCAGTCACACTGCATTCAACCAATCCTTGCAAATTCTGGGTGGCCTTGCATTTCTGTCCACATGCATATTTAATCAGTCTTCTCAGAAACAGTTGCAACTATTTTTGGCAGATTCACCTGCCCCTGCGATTTCATTGAAAACATGAAGCCTCAGGATGTTTCAATTTTTCTTAAAAAAAAAAAAGGGCTGCTGCAGAATCAGGCAACAATCACAGCAAAGCCTTTTTAAATTATTTTAAGAACTGATTTTAATATTTTCAAACCACTTTTGTGAGTTTTAGGATCTAAGACTTTCTGAATTTGGAAATAAGCATTGCTTATCACTTTGTGTTCATGTCCTGGCTTCATAAGATGGGCAACTTCTTCTGTTGGAACTTGGAACTGGCTAATAAATGAAAATACAAAAACAACCTGCTCAGAACACGCTGTGATCCTTTGGTTCATAATTAATGATTCATGCTGACACAACCCTATTTCTGTAGAAATGGACACATTATTTTAAATACCGGTGATTACTGCATGTTGATTCAATGTTTTGGCTTCAGACTGTTGACTTTCTAGTCAGAGATTTATGAGAGGTAAACTGCAAACAGTTGCATGCCTTGCCTTCAGGTGAATCGTATTAAGGACGGTGAGTTTTGTGGTTGAGACTTTTGGACTTTTGGTGGAAGTAATAATGTGTCTAGCTACAGACTTCCTAGGTTAGAAATCTGATGTCTGTAGGCATTCCTGTATTTATTTATTTTTTGCTCTTTTTTCAGTTTTTATGCTTCATTGTTCTCTCTAAGGACAAGACCAATGTCATACCCCCCCCCCCCCCCCCACACACACACACACACACACACATGCACACACACACACACCCACACTCCTCTACAAACCTTACAACACACAATATTCTGCATACAGACACAGATACACACAGCCCATAGGGTTTTGTAATGAGACACAGCCTTCTGCCAGCCTCCCACTTTGTGCATGTGTGTCTTATGATTTGCATTATTATTGGTGCTGTGTTGTACTCCATGAATGCCAATGTGTCACAGTGCATTTCTGAAGACTCTCTGTATTTCCTCTCCCTCTTTTCTCGTGTTGTTGTCATCGCCCAGTTTCTCTCTCTCTACATTTCCTCGGCCCCGTCCTCCCCGCCCTCTCTCTCTGTTTTAACCCACACCTGCAGTTTCCTCCTCCTGCGAGTCTCTCAGCCAATCTCCATCACACCACGTACATCAGCAGGAGGGAGAGATGAAAAGCAAGAGGGAGGGAGGGAGGGAGGGAGGGAGGGAATGATGGTGAATAAAGAGGAGGAGAGAAAGAGAGACTGAGAATCAGAGGCATTAAGACAGAGGAGGGAGTAATAGAAGGAGAGAGGAAAGTGAGTGACAGAGAAGTGAGCTAGAAGAAGAGGAAGATAGAGGAGATGGGGGAAGGAGAGCATAACGGGAATAGAAGAGAGACAGATGAAAAGATAGATGAAAGAAGGTATTCATGGAGGAAAGGACAGGTGGGACAGAGGGAGGGAACATAATGTGTGTGCCGTAGAACTGTCAGTAAGCGTGGGAGACAGAATGGCAACTGAAAACCTCTATAGGACTGAATCAGCTAACAAGATTCAATTGCTGCCGTCATAATCAGTTTTTTAGTTTCTTTCATCACTTATAGAGTTAAGAGGTTAGTTTGAAACCAGTGTCCATATCTGAATGTTTTTTTAGTCTGTCTGGATGTCTGCTAACTCATCCTCCATTTTTATTTCGCTGCAGTTTAAGAGTTTGCAAGAATTCATTCTAGTACTACGGAAAAGTTTTAGGACTGTCTGGAGACAGATTCTAATAAATAAAATATTTTTTAAAAAGCAATATTTTCTGACCTTAGGTTCACTGGCACGCCGGCCAAGCTCCAATAACACTGAATCCTACATTTCCCATAATGCAGCTTGGAAATGTAATTATTGTTTGTAGATGACAATTTTGGAAATGCTTAAATATTTATTTTCCAATAAGCCCTCAAGTGCTCCCACCTTTAAAGCAGGAGGATGTTTCCTTACTTTTCAGACGGTTGCATTTATCACTTTTTTTTATTTTTTTCCTTTCGGCCAGACAATTTGAGCACTTATAGACATCACTTCAAGCTCTGGGAATTAGAGATGGTAGTGTGTTGTTATATTAGTATACTACATGATACATTTTGATGATAACTCGAAGGTGTCGAACACTCGGAACCCAAAAAGTTTTACTCGGTCTTGTCTCGGTCTCAAAACTTTGTGGATTCCTGCTTTTAAATCAAGACTGGTCAAGACCACCACTGAAAGGCTGTTTTTCCACGTCATCACTGTGATTAGAGGGAAAAAGAACAAATAACTTTAATTAAAGAGCCCATATTATGCCCTTTTTGGGGTTCGTATATTTAATCTATGTTCCTACTTTTGTACGTTCACAATAGCTAGTTTGAAAAAAGTGTCTGTTTTCATGTACTGCTCCTCCTTACTCCGTCTACGCTCTGAGTCCGTCAGCTACACTCTGTTGAGCCCACACTGTTAGACCCCACGTGGGCCAAGTCTGCTCTGATTGGTCTGCCGATCCGCTCTGTCGTTATTGGTCAGTTGCTCAGCACGCGTCTCGGAAATTTCAACATGAGCTGCAGGGCTTGCCACAACGAGCCAATGGGCTTAGATCAGTGATCTCACACTGACAATGACGCCGGACTGACACATTTTTATCGAGGGGGGCTAGAACCGAGCGTTACATGCAGCTAATGCTACAGCTAACAGGAGGACGTAGGAGAAGCCGCGTTTCCACAGACTTTGAATTTTTGCACATAGATGTGCCTAAACATGCACAGGACACTTGGAAAACACACTGAAGAGCATATAAAACCAGAAAAAGCAGAATATGGGCCCTTTAATATGAAGTTTATTTTTTATCCCCCGGTTACAGCCACAGCCTTCCCAGCATTAGTGAGTGACACGCCCCTGCACACAAGATGATGATTTTTCAGTGTTATTTATGGTCTTGTCTCAGTCTCTCCCTGCCCTTGGTCTTGGTCTTGGTCTTGGTCTTGACTCGTTCTTGATCCCTAAATGTCTTGGTCTTGGTCTCTCCCTGCCCCTGGTCTTGGTCTTGGTCTTGACTCGATCTCGATCCCTAAATGTCTTGGTCTTGTCTCAGTCTCACCCTGCCCCTGCCCCTGGTCTTGGTCTTGGTCTTGGTCTTGACTTGATCCCGATCCCTAAATGTCTTGGTCTTGTCTTGGTCTCGCCCTGTCTTGGTCTTGGTCTTGACTCGTTCTCGATCCCTAAATGTCTTGGTCTTGGTCTCTCCCTGCCCCTGGTCTTGGTCTTGGTCTTGACTCGTTCTCGATTCCTAAATGTCTTGGTCTTGTCTCAGTCTCGCCATGCCCCTGGTCTTGGTCTTGGTCTTGGTCTTGGTCTTGGTCTTGGTCTTGGTCTTGACTCGATCCCGATCCCTAAATGTCTTGGTCTTGTCTTGGTCTCTCCCTGCCCCTGGTCTTGGTCTTGACTCGATCCCGATCCCTAAATGTCTTGGTCTTGTCTTGGTCTCACCCTGCCTTGGTCTTGGTCTTGACTCGATCCCGATCCCTAAATGTCTTGGTCTTGTCTCGGTCTTGGAGCACTCTGATCATGGGTATGTCTTGGTCTCAGTGGTTATGGTCTTGACTACAACGCTAGTTGCAGCTGAAGTACAAAGTTGGACGTAGACTACAAAACTTTGGAAATAGACATAGATAGATATTTCCTCATGACATATGTCACCAGCAGTCCTCTCTTTCTATTTTTGTTTGTCCACTCTGAAAACGTCTTCTTGATTCTTTACACTAATTTCAAGCAAATGAAATAGAAACTGTGTATTTAAAAATGACCACAATCCATCCTCTTTATACTCTCCTCTTACATCCATTCACCCACATTATGACTTTCTTTCTCTCTGCATTCTTCTCCTAGGGTCAATGGGAAAATATGGAAACACATTCATCTTACTTGAGAATTACAAAGACATTTGTCTGACATGATCTGAAACATATATATGGTAACAGTTAATTAAAGGGCTTGTTGACTTTTCATCTTCGGCTTCATATCTCCTTATCCTCTCACATTTTCTCTCTCTCTCTGCCTCTGGCGAAGTAACTGCGCTGACAGCCACATTCAGTTTCTCCTCCTCCCTGCTTTGTACTGTCATTCATCATCAGTGTCATTCAGCTCTCCCCCTCCACATGGCACAACATCTGTTTGGGAGTGTTGCACTCGGCCCCGTTGAAAAGGATTCAGATGAGCTGTGCGATGAGAAACCTGGAAGCAGTTACACCTCTTTATGCCTCCAGTCAATTTACGTGCCCACCCCTGAACACAGCGTGTGACTGCAGTGAATTTATGTTGCAGTGAAATTTGAAAAAGCTTTGCAGCACACAACATATCAGATATTTTTATTTTAAAAAATATCTTTTTAGAAATCTTTATTCTGGAAACATGCAGGTAATGCAAATGGTGGACATAAGTATGTCACTATGACTCAGTCCTATCAAAGAAAACTTTGAAACTTTAAAAACCAGTGCAGCAGTAGGTGGGTGTGGCTTAGATGCAACAAGGGGTCTTAGTGACCTCTTGGTCACACAAAACTAAAACACCAAGGAACCATTTTTTTCAAGATTTATTCGAGGACTTTTGCTTTTATTTTGATAGGACAGTGGATAGAGTAGGAAATTGGAAAAGACAGTAGGGAATGACATGCAATAAAGGAGCTACAGGTTGGATGAATCTGCGTCTCCTGCTTGGATATATATAGGGGGCGCAACCGTACCGCAGGGTCAATTGGCGCCCAAGAAATCGCTTCTCTTAGGAAAACAAGCCCAACATTTTTGCAGTATTTGCAAAAGATCAACAGGTATGTGGTTGATGTTTAGTGTTGGTTGAGGAGTTCGGCTCTGTGATAATAAAACCTCTAGCTCAACCTTAAGAGACTTTTATCAATACATTCATAGCCCTGAGGCATAAAGTGCTATCTCAGCTCACACAGTGTGTGTATGCTAACTGATAACTTACAACTCAGTTGACCAATTGAACGATGCTGGCAGGGCCTCTCCCTCCTCTGATTCTGATTCTGACTCCGAACGACTCAAACATTTTGTTAAGGGCTGCATATGGTTGTTGAATGGTCTGCTGTCGTCTGGGGAGTCTAGATGTCAAATCTTAATGTGAACCACAACAAAACCAATCTTTAGAAATTGTGTCAACATTTTCTTTTATATGAATTTGTTTTCATTGAGATTTTTTTGCTTTTTCATACTCCCTACTTTGACATCAAATATTCCATTTGACTATTTAAGCCAAATTTATAGAGGCTCTATGTCACGAGTGTGCTTTCAGATAGGCCTTTTTTTTCATCGTCACACTTTAGTGGATCTGTGCACCACTCTGCAGCTCAAATCTGTGCAGTTGGACTACTTTCTAAAGAAATGTAAAAATGTCTCTGCTTTCCACTTTCCACTACAATGTTTTCATATGCCGACCAGTTTGGCTTATAATATTTCAAAGACTTAAATGTAACAAACAAAACAAAAAACAAGCCGAGCACAATGGTGTCTTGTTTAGCTGACGTAAATTTAGTTAAAGTGGCCGTGTCGTTGTTGTGTGTGTGTGTGTGTGTGTGTGTGTGTGTGTGTGTGTGTGTGTGTGTGTGTGTGTGTGTGTGTGTGTGTGTGTGTGTGTGTGTGTGTGTGTGTGTGTGTGTGTGTGTGTGTGTGTGTGTGTGTGTGTGTGTGTGTGTGTGTGTGTGTGTGTGTGTGTGTGTGTGTGTGTGTGTGTGTGTGTGTGTGTGTGTGTGTGTGTGTGTGTGTGTGTGTGTGTGTGTGTGTGTGTGTGTGTGTGTGTGTGTGTGTGTGTGTGTGTGTGTGAAGGTGTGTGTGTATCCTTTGAAGACTGTTGTTTAGATTCAGGATGTTCTGTCCCCCATTTGTACTGAAGTGAAACCCTGCCTTTCATTATTATTAAAATAATTCATAGTGTTAAAAATCAGTCGAGAGAACAGTAACTCAAGCTCACTGACATTATTAAAATGCATCAAAGAGATGACTGAGGGCTGCTTGGATGTGTGTTTTCTCGCAGGAAAGAAGCAGGTGTTCCTGTGATCCGGCTCACACATGGAAACAAAAAGTGACAATTGTTTTTGTTGCCAGATTCTGCGCTGTGCTCAAAGTCGACTTCAGAACAAATCAGTGGCATTCTGACGGAGTGAAAATATATATTTTTTAAAAAGCACAGTTTTGGAAAACAAAGGATCACTCTTCTCACTGCGTTGCTGATTCTTAATCTGATTCTTTCTGTCTGTTCCTGCAGATGGTGACGGATCCCAGGACCACCTCCTCCCCGTGTGTTTGGACGAAGCCTGTAAACGCAGTGCCATCTACCTGGCAAAGCCAGACTCCAAGACGGTACGGTGACCACATGTGACCATACTGACAGTGTGTTAGAAGTAATTATGATAGATTAGCTAGTTTCTTTCTCAGTAAACCACTTTATTATTTCTATTTATCACTCTTCTTTGAGCTTTACTCAGTTATAAAACCTTTCTTTATTCAACCTTATGTTAAAATCTGTTCAGCTTGAGAACACTGTTCACTGTTCAGTCTGACTCTGCTTTTCTGCTTTGTTCTGAAACGCTCTGCATATGTCATCTTGCATCTATGCTCAAGAAGCATATACTGGACAGCAAAAACATAGATGTCACTTAATATAAAGGACTCATACTCTACATAACTATATTAATTACTATGGTTGAGTTAGTAACTCAATAAGGAATGAAAGTCTCTTTAGTTTCTTATAAATAGCATGAACACTGTGGACAATTTCCATAAGGCTCCCTCATTAATCGATAAAATTAATAGATAAAAATCTATGAATGGATATTTACTATTAGTGTATGGTATCATATCACATTTAACCAAAAACTTTCAAATTATAACGCTGTTATAGCAAGTTCTCTATTTCTGTCTCTATCTCATTCTTATCAATTTATTTTACTCTTAACAACAATAACACATTAAAAACACATGGACAGAGTTTAGGAATCATTTTTAAGCCAGAAGATAACAGCAAAAATGTTGCATTTGAAAGAAGTGTTCAAGAATTATTCCTGAAGTCGTACAGTGAAAGAACTCACAGCAGAGTTGAGTATGGTGGCTGATAAGTGCAAACGCGCTGCAGCATTTCAAATGATTTTCATCAGGAGAAAATATCTGCAAATTCAGAACTGATGCTAAAAAAAAAATGCATTTTTAAATATATTACTGCAACAGCGTAAACATGCTGCAAACATGCTGCAAAAGTAAGACCAAAAAATTAAAAAAAACAGAACAAACATGCAAGAGAAAATTTCAATATGCCAGTTTACCTGCACTGCTCCTACGAGATTACCATCTGTCCACTGTGCTTTGTTACATCCAGGTAGTAGAGCAGGCCCTTTAACCAGAGCTGACGAACTGGCTAGCGGTGGATGGCTGCGGTACAGCTAAGACACAACATTTGACAGGCATTGTGGGTCTACATTGATAAAAAAAAATACTGGGTAGTAATTGTGGCGTCAACTAGCAAGGGTGATGGCATTAAAACGTTTAATCATCCAACTGCACACATCCCTCGTTCAGTCCACGAGTTTCAAATTCATAGTGTTTCATAAGCAGTTAAAAACGGCTTACGGAGGGTTTAAGGAACTAAAAGTAGTAGCACTAAAGGTTGGGAAGTGTCATGGCTATGTACAGGTACCTTGAAATATAGACCTCCTTACCACACTTATTGACCCTACCATCGTTCCTGACTTCTTAAAGAGTGTACTTGCATCTGCAGAAAAATGTACCTTAACCCTAGAAGTCACAGGTAAGCAGACGGTTTGAACAAATAACCAACGGCGTGTTTGTTCTGGTGAAGACAACCTTGATCTTGCCCATTCTGTTCTCCTTTTAAGTTCTTCATCACTTCTTATTTGAGCTCTTCTTTGGAGGAAACCCAACTCACCAGTGGCTCCAATGAAAGCCAGAGCACAATGGTTAGTCTATTTCAGGGCAGCATTAAGCACGCTGCTCGCTGTGGGTTAGGGGGCTCTTTGCTTAGAAAGACATCGGGCTGATTCAGCGGGTGTCACTTTGTGTGCAGAGGCATGCCAGAGAGAGGTAATAGATATGCACACACACATGCAGTCCCGTTTGTCAGATTAATGTACACACACAGAATACATGTGCACAGACACTTTCCCTCACAGTTGCTCCTACACTTATATGAACACACACAAACACAGCACCACCACCTACGTACCATCTTGTGTGCTTCTTTTCCTTTAACATCCTACCATTTGGCAGGAGGCGTCCCTCCTTTTTTCCACCCTCCTCTCTCACCACAGAACCAGCTTCCACTTTTTTTTCAGTCTAAAATAGAAATATTACAAGCTTATCTGCATGTCCGCCCCCACACACACACACACACATACTTAGAGACACACAGATGCACGGTCCCTGTGGACATGCTTTCTTTTGTTTGCCTGTCAGCAATGCACAAAAAAAAAAAAAGATTGAAGACGGACGTGAAAGGAGGAGTAAGGAAGGGAAGGGGAGGAGGAGGGAGGAGGACTTCTCTGCACTGATGACTGAAGTGAACACATGTTTTCTTCTGTGTCGTTTGTGTGTTTGAGAGACAGCCATCACTGTAAGAGAGACAAGCAGAGTGAGGAGGAAACTAGCCCCTTGTTCAGCTCATGCCTTGATTAAACACTGCTAATAATTTACAACCATAACGATAAGCCTTTTAAAACTCACACATAATATACATGCAGTTTGTCTGTCTGCATCACAGAACTGATCTTATCACCACTATTATATCCAATCCTAAACTGTGTGTTTGTGTGTGTGTGCCCATGTTTAGGTGTGTAGCCTTGTAACAGTGAAGAAGACACTCAGCAGATGTTTCCCTTAGAGGTTTCTGCCCACTGAATGACAGAAAAAATGTGAAGGATAAATGTAAAAACAAGGAAAGAGGGAATATTGGAGATGAAAAAGGCTGATGTCTAAGATGTCTACGGATGCCTAAGGAGGCACAACAAAGAGTGAATTTTGCTTTCTAAGATTTTGACAGCCAATGCTAGCAAGAGCAGTGCAACGAGTTCAATATGTAAAAGAGCCATGGAGGGGGAACAGGGGATACATCAAGCTTTAACAGACTCTGTCCAGGATACATCCAGAAACACAAGTGAGATGCTAAATTTAACAGGACTGTTGATAACGTAACCGTTGGCCAGTTGCTAGCTAACGGGGACTCCGCTGGGTCCAAGATGTTTTGGTCAGGTCGTGGGGTATGGAAACTCCATTCCTACCGGGTAATGTCGACTGAACTCGTTTAGGACTAAGGAACTTTTCCTAGCCTTGGGGTTCTGACCCCAAATTAGTGAATGTTATCTGAGGTTAGTATGTGCTTTGCTAGTTTTAAGAATAACTTTGTTTAACAGCAGCCACGTTTCCTTCATGACAACCAAGTAATTAAAACCACTAATACAAATGCAGTTTCATACTTCTCAGCAGAAAATATGACCAGTTCACCAATGAGGGGAACTGGGAAAGAGATTTGCCATCAAATCTACTCTTATACAAAATTATTATTTTATTTAATTACTTTATTTGTGTTCAAAATGTAAGTTAGGTATTTTATTTCTACTCAGCCATGGCTGATCAGGTTTCAGAATCAAGGAATGCAAAAAGAATTGCATCAGAGCATCACAAAAAGACGGTGAAGTGAAAGGTATGGTCAAATATGTCTTTTCTTTTTCCAACTTTTAAGAGGAACATGCCATCGGAGAGAATAGGAGTTGAGAAAGCTGAAAGAGGAATAGAGAGTGAATAACACCAAGAAGATGTATACAGCCAAAGACATGATGAGAAGCCTCCGGGTGTGAATGGAAGCCCTGCTGCGGAGAAACTAGTGTGAGCCTGTAGTTCATCTCCAAACAGCGATTCAGTCCTTCCTTCCTGTGGTCTCAGCCACAGCTCTGCCTCTACCTCTGTAGCAGCTCCAGGTCTGCAGCACACCATATTGAAGGGAACCACGGGGGGGCTTCAACAATCTCTCTGCTTCATTCTGTGTCCTAGCAGACACACACTGATCACATTTATTGTGCTTTAGAATAACCCGTATCTTGCTCCCACATTCTGTGACACAATTGGATATTTCTGCAGAGAATAATGTTATTGCATGACCGTGGGTGTTACACCTGTCAAGCAAATTATAGCGCAGGAAAGCAAACAGAATGTGACTGGGGTCTATTTTCATAATCACAGTGGAAAGACCTCTTGATCGTCAGAGAATTTGCTGGCATGATTGTGTTTGTTCAAGAGCTTGGTTTATTTCTCTTTTGGAGTAAATAGCAGATCATTATTTTCAAGCCTTGATTAAATGGCTTTAAAAGTCGACTTTTCCAGTCAAAAAAAATAATGAAAACAGCCCCATTTGAAAGCTTTGTTTATGCAACTTTCAAAAGACAGAAAGAGTAAGCTACAGTAAGTATCTTAATGAAAAAAGCTACCAACCCCAAACGTCTCCTTTCTGTTTTTCCAACAGTAAATAAAGCGACATCAAATTAACCAGACTTCTATCTGACAATTACCATGATTGCAGTTAGTCCTCAAGAGTCTGGTATAAGAGACAGGTCCCTAGCAACAGCCTGCCCTTCATAGCAACAGTCTGCTATCGAGGAATAGCAGACTGTTGCTACGTGTAATCGGGCAATCAGAATCAACTATTTAAAGGTCCCATATTCTGCTTTTTCTGGTTTTATATGCTCTTTAGTGTGTTTTCCAAGTGTCCTGTGCATGTTTAGGCACATCTATGTGCAAAAATTCAAAGTCCGCAGAAACGCAGCTTCTCCTACGTCCTCCTGTTAGCTGTAACATTAGCTGCATGTAACGCTCGGTTCTAGCCCCCCTCAATAAAAATGTGTCAGTCCGACGTCATTGTCAGTGTGAGATCACTGATCTCAGCCCATTGGCTCGTTGTGGCAAGCCCAGCAGCTCATGTTGCACACCCATTAACTTCTGTAGCACACCCACGATATGCCGCAGCCTGCGGTAGCACAGTAGTGCTAAGGTGCTAATGTTTATGCTCCCCTTGGACGGAGCCAGTGGCTGCATTCCCAATATGGTAAAAGAGGCGGGACATTTCCGAAAACCGTGCTGAGCAACTGACCAATAACGACAGAGCGGATCGGCAGACTAATCAGAGCAGACTTGGCCCACGTGGGGTCTAACAGTGTGGGCTCAGCAGAGTGTAGCTGACGGACTCAGAGCGTAGAGGGAGCAAGGAGGAGCAGTACATGAAAACATACCCTTTTTTCAAACTTTATCTATTGTGAACGTACAAAAGTAGGTACATAGATTAAATATACGAACCACAAAAAGGGCATAATATGGGCTCTTTAACACAGCCGTGTAATATCTTCAATTAGTGCATGGTGCAGTTACTGTATATGTAGTTTTGTTTACTTATTTTTCATCACTACCAGAGTATACTTTCTACCCTGCTCAAACTGGTTTTAACAATTAAATGATGATGGTTAAGTTAAGTCATGGATGTAAAATTCACCAAGTGCATTTTATCCACTCGTCCTCTCGCACATACATCAAGAGACGCGTTTCTCAGCTATATTGACCCTGTAGAATGACACATCCCTTGTTGAACCAGTTTATGATCAGCTGGTCTAACAATAAATACAGTCCATAGTGATCTGAAAGAGCTGTATTGTTTTAGGCTTTTTTTTCTCCATTTGTTCTATAAAGTAAATACCATTAAGGAAAGAAGGAAATTTCTTGTCATTGTAGTGGTCTAAAACAAAATTAAGTATGGCAATTTCAATAGAAGCAGCATTGAAAAACCCCAGAAACACAAGACAAAAAGACAAATATCTAAGGTTTTTCATACAAACTTTAAATTCACTGTATCGTGGATAGTCATGTGTATATATCTATCTCTGCTAATATTGTACCAGACATATTCAGTGAATCTTCAACAAAGTGACACTGTGAATGAGTTCAGTTGAGTAGTGAGAGACTTGTAGGGAGATGTTGAGCACAGCTTCCTCTCACACTCTTCACTCAGCATCAATGAGTGAGGGACCCTAAATGGTTACTGTGAGGGCACAGGCCATCTCCGCTGAGTGTTTGCAAAAACAGAAACAGACAAGAGTTGATTGGCTTTGGGGTTATTGAAACTGTTCGTTTGAGGCATAAAGCAAATTGTCCAACTTCTACTTAATATGACTCTAAGCCTTTACATAGAGTGTTGTCAAAACAGAAAGTTGAATTCATTATGTAGTGAACAATGTACTCCATACTTCATTTAATACATTACTTTGTCTTTTAGTAGCACACTTCACTCCCTATAAGACAAGTATAAATGAATAGTCTCCTCTGATAAAAGTAGAAGCATTTATTGATCTTCTGTACTTAAGTCAAATAAAAAAGTCCAGGCTCTAAAACCATATTGTGCTTCTCATCAGCGCTTCCTGTTGCTCTGTTATGAAAGTTGTCTTGCGGCACTTCTGCTTCCCTTGTTAAAGTGTTACTCTCTGTGCTTATTTGATTTTGTTTAAAGAAAACATAAAAACAATGGAAATGAACTGTTTGATTAGCAGCTCCAGACCTGAAAATCAAACCCTTGAAAAATTAGTCCAGGTGCAAGAGTGCAAGGAAAAGGAAGAGGATGTATTTCTCCTTCGCTATTGTTGATACCAAAGTAAATATTGGAAGTCTAGCCCCTATTAGATTTGATTGGTTGGTGAAGGGAAGAGGATATTGATGAGCACCACGGTGTTCCAAAAGTTAAACTGATTTCTGTGAGTGCAGCTGACGCCAAGGGCATTTTGCTGAGCACTGACAGTTCTGACCCATATTGGTTTTGTATGGAAAAAAGGTGTTTCCTGGGGAAAACGCTGAATGTTAAAAGTAGCCATCTAAAGAACTTTTCTGGTTCCAAACTAAACCTCGCATCATATTTGGAAGACTAATACACTTAAATCATTCTTAAAATAATAAAGCAAAATCGACAAAATGTAACATTAAAGCTTCTGTGAGGAAATGTAACGGACAGGCGCTCTTTCTGGAGCTCTTGACCTTTCATTATTTTCATTATGTAACATCTGTCCTGGATAATATGCACTTATGGATGCTCGATGAAATGTCTTTTTCTTTTGTGTTATTGTCTCAAGCATTTTGGTCGACAGATATTTTGATGTTGGAGACGCTGTGTGCAATAATTCAAAATGTAATAATCTACAGTTAAATCATGTTAAGAAGTTGAGGGTAAAAGTCAATGTTCCTCAGAAATATAAAGACTTGGTAAAGGACAAATACCTTTAAACTTAAAGTAAAGAGTTATATTTTACTTCTTTATGTCCACCTTTTCTTATGTAATATTTTTCTTATTCTATCTGCATCTTTTATTGCATGCGCTGCACATTTCTGTGTTTATTTGTCCCCATGTTAAAGCCTCCCATTTACACACATTCGAAACACACGTACCGCCCCCATGAAGGCCTCGGCCAGCTGCCTGCTGATGCTGCCCAGACAGTGTAAGAGTCAGCCAATGAGTGCCAGACAGCCTCCTCCCAGTCATGCCAGTCAGCTGGTTGGTCAGTGGTCAAAGAGGTGATATTGACAGCAGGTAGCAGCGTCACCACCCTGCTCAGATGACACATAGACATATGGTCGCCCTCCATCTCTGGCTCGGACTCAGACCACCTTTTTTCCGGGGCCAAACTGTGACCTCATTTCCTCCAAAACATCCAATAACAACTGTACCTCGGTATTTGCAATAAACACCAGTGTAAGGTGAAATGATATAGTATTTTGATAAAGTTTTCACCACCACCAGAAATCTCAACATATCCTGTGAAATGACACATTCTACCAACACGTGCTTTACAGTAATGTTGATTTGATTAAACACAATCGAGGGCTTCAGCTTGGAAACTGCCATATACAGAAATGGTTTGACATTCATATGCACAGTTTGTTTTCCAACCTGGAGTTCTCTAAGGGCAGCGGGACCAGCCTTGTGTCTGGACACTAGCTATAACAGCAGAGCAGAGTTCTTTAATCTGAGACACAACTCCCCAAAGGAGCAACGGAGAGGTCAAAGAGGAGGTGAAATATTCAGGTTTATCTTGGCATCCTGGAGACGAAGTGATGTTACTCGTCGTATTTCGTCGCGTTCACATCAACAGTTAACAGTTGCAGTAGCAACAGTAAAAGTGGGAAACAGCTCACAGTGGCAGTAAATGTTCTTTAAACTGCGTCCCTGTTGCTGTTATTTATGTGAAATTCTACTTCTTTATAAAGTCTTAAATGATTCATAGCTGACAACACAAGTATGATTCAAATATGTCCAGATTTGGGGACATTTCATGCAGTCAAACATCCACATTTACTCTCTGAAAAAGAAAACTTTAAAGAAGCACTCCTGAATATATCATCACATCATCAAGATTTCCTTGGTATTAAAGTAAACCGGTAATACTTTTCTGTGTAATATAACTGCAATTTTGTCTGAGAGGGCCCGACGGTGTCAGACTATTGAAAAAAACAAACAGCAATAGAGGCTGTGAGAAATGAGTTCAGATTAGCATAAAGAAAGAAACTATTCAAACATTATATTCTCACATGAAGAAGAGGAGAGATTAATTATAACATACATGTTATTCTGTAATCATAACATACATGTTATTCTGTAATTATTGGACACATAATCAAAGCCAGGATGACAGGTTCCTCACATCATCTTCACTTGTTCTTCACATCGTATTAGTCATCTGCTTCTCCACCCACTCCTCCACTGTGTTGGGTCCCATGCTGTCGAACATGATGAGCATTACAGTCATTATATTGTGCGATCATAAAAGCCATTGCTTCATTACATCCATGTTTTTTTTTCTCACTTTTTATTGCCTCGGACAGGCTTGTTTTCTGCCGATGTTAAAGCACTTCAACCCATAAACCCCCACCACCACCACCAGCAGCACCTCCCATCTCTACCGCAGGCCGCCCACATTTTAATTTCTTGGCCTAATGAAGCGGGAGCTCTCTCCGCCAAGTCGAATCAATGGGAGTCTGAAAGCATGCTGTCGCTTTTTTCACTTTAGTCATCAGCAGAGCCGGGAGAACAATTTTATGTCTGGGCTCTGTGTTTGTGCCCCTTCTGGTTTTTATGTGTGTTTCTATGTGCTTGCTCGCATGTTTTATTTGTGTATGTGTTGTTGTTTGTGTGCGTGCGGAACGCCACTATAAGCTGTCTGTACACACTCTGTGTTTCCCTGTTGTTTGATAAAAAGCTATTTGTATGCAGGATCCTTCCCTTCACTACCATTAAAGGTATCAGATTACCTCACGAGCGCAAATCCCATCATCGTCTTCATCTCCATTAACTAGGTCATTTGGAACCCTGCGCTTACACACTCCAACACACACACACACACACACACACACTTCGGTGTTAATATGTTGACATTTGAACCAGTGAAAGAAAGAATGGAGTTATTTACACTTGGTAGAGCTCTGTTTGACTGAGATGACTTTAGGCCGCAGATTAATCGACAAAGACACACACTTGACATTATTCAACTACTCGGCTATATTTAGAGATTAAATGTCAAAACCTCCAAAAGCCACAAGGACGGAGTTGTGGCTTCATGATTTATTTAGAGAGCTCCTCTGTCAGGTTGGCTTTTCATTGTAGCTTCTCAAATAAAAAAATAAAAAAGGATTCGATTAGAATCGTATAATGTCCTCAGTGAGGCTCATATGATTTCCCCTTCAATTCCCAGAGCAATACTGCCGAGCAATAATAAACAAACACAGGGGAAACAGAGTCTAATCTCGCTGAGGAGAAATGCAATACATTATTGCTCGATTTGAAAAAAGGCTGATCTTATGACTTCTTGTTTTTGCTCTGTGATATCGTAAGCTAATTTGCCACAATTACCGTCTGTGATCATCTGCTTTTGTTCTGCCATATGTTCACACAATGTGATCATCACAGATCAATCTCATGTGGTTTATGTTTGAGAGACACAATCAGGCTTTTCTGAAGGAAACAATATCATGTTTAAATTACAGCGAGACAGCCATGATGATGTATCACTTCAGCTTGATTAGACTTGACTTTAATTAATGGCTAATATGGCAGACTTTATCTTGGACGCCTGTTTGAGTTCACGCATCATCTGTGTGATTGGATGCATGAACACAAAAAACATGCATACATAAATGAACCTTGGTGCTGTTTGATTTTCTAAACCTGTCTTTGTTTTAACGTACATTTTCTTGATGATTCAGGAAGATTCATGCCAACACATAATCTATGGATGAATATTTCTACTTGATGTATGTGTCCTATTATAATTAACTGATGAATCATTTAAGATAGGATAATACTTTATTGATCCCCAGAGGGGAAATTCGAGCGTTGCAGCAGCACAGACAAGTTTAAATTTAAAATAAGTTATAACCAAATTTTCCTTTCTATTAATGTTTTGATTTATGGATTTTTTTTAAATAGAACATTTTCAAAAATTGCTTGTATGAATGTTAAGGTGAATGTTAGTTTCTTACTGAAAAGTTCTTGATTTTGAGCTGTGCATTGGACAACAGAAGCATTTTAAACAGGATCTGAAATGAACACTCGCCAAGCGCCAAATGCGGGTAGATTTTTCTGTTTTTCCGAGTAAATTTCAGAGGACTATCCACCACAGGGCGGGCAAATTGTTTACCCGTCAGTCATATTAAAAACTATGCCATGAGTATGAAGCTTGTTTGATGTAGCTGCAGCTACTTTTTCCTGCTCCTCTCTCTGCTGTCTACATGATGAAGCATCGCGGCGGCACGCTGAGACACACCAACATACATTGCTGCACAAACACGCGCACACACTTGAACGCCAGCTACCACTCACACCTATTTACTATAGGTTCAACAGAACACAGTTGTTCCATGATCCATACAGACCAAGTCAGGAAAACACGTAACCCGGTCAAATGGTCGCTTTCGACTTTTATCCATTCACCCTCAACATGTCTACGGCTAACTTAACGATAGCTACGCATCCCACAGCCTGCTGTAGTCTGTGAACTTTTACACACAGACTCTGTGAAACAACCCTTCGTCATAAACACTTTAGATATAGTTCACACTAAACGCAATCTCCACTTTTCACTTCCAACATGCACCAGCCAAGGTCATTCTACTCGCCACTTTGGCTGGTGAGTTCAAAAGTTAATTTGGGACTCTGATTTTAAAGTCATCACAATGTGCTCTGGGAAGATATTATGCACATTTTGCTTATTTATAAACTAAACAACAATTTGTAAAAAAAAAAAAGAATGGGCATTTTAGTTGTTAGTTGCAGCCCTACATGAGTATTTTCGCATGTTTGTGTTTGTGTGCATTTTTGCTGTTGACTAGATGCTGTTGGTATTCTCTGGGCAGTTCCCTCTCTCCTCCTTTAATCAGCGTTAGAAAAGGAGCATCAGACGGCACACTGATTGCCTCAGGGCCAACACCAGCGCAGCGCTCTGCTGATAAGGCCGATGGCCAGCAAAGGCCTCACTCTGTCCTGAGAGAGTAAGTCATGCTGAGCCATGACCAAAGGACTCCAGTGTAAATAAAACTCACCAGCAAATTCTTTCGCTTTGCTACCTCTGGCAAAATGATTGTAGCAACAGTTTGAAAACATGGACAACTCTCAGGAGAAAACAGATGACATGGGAATTAATAGGTTATATGATATTAACATCTTGAATGGCTTGTTTAATCTTACCGAGCAGAAACGTCCAGGGCTGAGGTTTGTAAAAGGTCTCTTACAGTCCACTACAGATTTACATTTCATGCAAAACACCTTGGCTAATAAACCCATTCACCTGCTAATAAATTAACAATTGGTGAAGACTGTTAAACTTTAATGACTTTACATTTGCTAACTTGATAATCAATGGCTCAACCATCTAGTCCAAATATTCAACTCCAGAAAACCAACATGCTAAACTCAAAGCTTTAACAAAGAAGGTGGTCAATAAACCAATTGTCTGGTATCACAGTGTGTCATTACATTAAGTATACAGTGTATGATTCTTACCTACAATAGATGTACTTTTGATATAATCTGAATTTAATCCAGAAAATAAAGAGACACATTATTAACATGTTTTCTGGCATTTTCCTTTCAGGGGAATAATAGTACAACATCTATTCAGATTGTGTTTAAAGCCTCGCACAATGCAGGATAATTGGGGAGATTTGAGCTCCGATTCTTTCTTCCGAACAATCCCAGGGTCGCTCCTGACTCGAGGCTGCTCGGAACCAATTATCTGTTCAGATTATCTTGTAGTGTGAGTGGTACAAAGATCCAATCTTAACGTCCCCGATCTGCTTGGCGATCGTCAGGGACGATATATTTCAAACATGTTTGATATTTAGGATGTAAAATCTTGACGATTACACCATGAACACGTCTGGACGACTACAATATAATCACGAGAGACAGGGAGGACTGTAGTCATGGCTACGACTGTTTCAACTTTCCTATATCCTACAACAACTTCCACTGCTGTCCGTTGGAGTTTTCAAATGAAACTTTATTAACAATTGTCAGTGCTCCGTTCCGATTTCACTGGTACAGTCTGAGCTCTCGGGTCATGCGCCTAAATCGCAAGGTCTGGTCGTGCGTCGTAAACGATCCAGTCGTACAGTGTGAGCTGACATGCCACCCTGACTTTTATACAATCGTAGAACAATCACACAGTGTGAGCCAGGCTTAATGTGTATGTTTGTCGGACGGCGCACCATTATGTGCATCCATGTGTAGCACCGTATTTACTGGCCACCAGCGCCCCTGGCTGCAGCCTTTTAGGTCTCACTATCTCGTCACTTCTGTCAGCCAGCTCACAGCGATCATTTCCAGCAGTCTCCTCCACTCTGTTCGGCGGTAATCAAAGCCAAGCTCTTACTCATATGGCAGGAAGTAACCTCTCTAACCACAACTCAACATCACTTAAAGATCATTAAATGAGACCTTGCCCAGGCAGCATTGAATTAGAGCTTCAATCATACTCTTATGCTTTGAAACATTTCTTTGGCTTTCACTCCCCTGCTTTTAGAACTCCATATGTATGTAGTAGAGTATAATGGCTTTTAACCTATCCACTGCTGCCTACACTGAGTCAGTCCAGGATGTAGAAACCTAAAGACTAAACTGAACTATGGTTTTTCAAGGCTTTTAAGTGAAAAGAGTTTGATTCAAATATATATAAATATTAAACTCCACTGATAAAGAACTCTCAGAAAAGGTTTATTTACCTGTGAAAGGTATGTTACGTAAAAAATGATTATTCGGGGTGGAAATTAAACAAATATAATGCCAATTAGTTTTGTTCTTATATCATAAAATACTTCTTACCACATTAAGACTGAAGTATTCTTTCCCTTTAATGCAGGTACACTACATGTGTCTATATAACTGTTTCTATACTTTTGTGATGGGGTCAAGCACATCGTGATCGTTAAGACAAATGATCTCAATTAGTGTAGTGTTTTATGGTATAATATTACATTACTTGAAATTTATTTTATCATCAATAATCAAGAAACCATTAGTGAGTAATATAATAATAATTATTATTATTATTATTATTATTATTATTATATAATAATAAATGGATTAACAATGCTTATAAATGTTCTCTAGACCCACTACCATCAAGATGCCTGCCACTGAAGTTGGACCACTACACTAATACCTGTGTTCACATTGTGTGCAAAGGTGGTTTGGAGGTAACTAACAACAGTGACATCTAGGCGTGTGTGATAAAAGTAATTAGTAATAGGGTGTGGTTGTCTCTCTCAGACATGCTGGTCATATTATCAGCTTGTGGAGACGATCTGGTGTCTCTCTGGTGATTCCCCCCAGCTGCTCTCTCTTTTTAACATCCATTGTTTAAAGCGCCAGCATCTGGCCTCACACTTGTCCAATAGAAACACACACGTAGTGAAGTGTGGAAAAGATGAATAATAGAAACACATTTATGTAAATATTGAACACCAACAAGTTCTCAAGTTGTCTGAAGTCATTTAGTCATTTAACAAACGAGGTACAGTCGGTCGCTGTTCAATCACCAAAAGTTAGATTCGTAAGTACTCGTGTCAATATCTTGAAGTATCCTTACCTAACCTAAAAATGTGAACAAAAGTGATAATGTGTGAGAGAGGTTCGCTGATTCTGTAAGTAGGGGTGTGACTTAGGGGAGTTCTTGTGCGACGAAATCTCGCGATATTAAAGCGAGACGATATTTCTCGTCAAGGTGAGCACTGTCGTACATAGCAGCAGCCATCATGGTGGAGTCTGATGTTGAACTGGGAATTACCGTAGAGGATGCCCACACCACTTTAAAATTCTTTGTGTGGCAGTTAGAAACAGATGTGTCTGTGACTTCCCAATGCTTCTGCAACAAGCCTCAAGTGGACACTCAAGGAACTGCAGTTTGTTGCACTCTGGCATCAGCCTCGTTTTTTCAACACCCGGAGGTTGACACTTGCTTTAACCTCGACAGTATGATTGAACAGCTGATGACAGGTCTGTTCTTTTAGACTGATTTAAATTCAGTTGGGTCTACCTGACAAACTGGTAGCTTATTTCATATTTGGCATTTCCTGGACTGTAACTGGATTGCATTCGGTTATTACAGACTGTAGTTAATCCATCATTGGGTGCACAAGTCAAAAACAATTTATGCACTGAACTGATCATCTTGTACTTAATGGTGAGAAATGGCACTGGTGAATTGTCACTTTTGATGGTGTGAAGGTGAGGAGTAGAGATAACTCTCTATCTCTCTCACTCTCGCTGTCTTCTGTTGTTTGTAATTCACAAGAGTCTACTCGCTAACAACCCATAGTGAAGACACTAATGAAAGCAGAGAGACCAGCGTTCCTGTCACTGGTTTAGAGCTCTGTTGGATGAATTCACAGGGAAGAAATGTGCAGTTAAAATAAATCTTCCCCTTTTCAAAATGAAGATTAATAGCTCATTTTTGTCTGTTGCATTCTTCGACATCATTTTGTTCAATCATAGAGAAAACAGAGAGAGAGAGAGAAAAAAGTTGTTAAAAACCTAAATGGAGAGTCGAGCCTCGGGAACAGCGTAGTGTGTTGGCGATGCAGCCGCTAAGTGAAACAGCATCCATTCTAAGTGAGAGGTGATAATGGTCTCAGCGAGGCCCTTTAGAGCGCTCTCTCTCCGGCGTGCTCTTTGTTTTAAAGCAGTTCACTGTGTGTACCCCTTTGGTTTCACTGTTTCCTTGCGAGTACATCAGTCAGCAGCAGCATTACAGCAAAGCCCCCTTGAGGGCCCTATTACTATCGTCATTTGAACCGTCAACATGAGGAAGAGACGCCTCTTTTGTGTTTGTTTAAAAGAGTGAGAGAGCTTCTTCAGTCACTGTGTCTGTTGTGAAGAGAAAGGCATGAAAGGCAAAGCTGAAGGCTATGAACATACACACACATCACCTGCTTCTTTAAAGCCTGCTTTGTAGTTTATTATTAGTCCAGGTAACAATTTATAATGAAGAGACATTTCATTAGTTATTTTTTTTGTTTTGGTCCGTTCTACTCAGTGACATTTTGGTCATTTCATCTCTCTCTTTTCTGCTTTGTGATTGGACAGGATTTTTATCCATCTCTTCCTTTCTGCGTCTTCCTCTGTCGCACTTTCCAAGCCCAACACAGTGTCAGCAGAAGGCTGTTCATCATGACTTGAGGTTTCTGCCTCTTAAAAGGCAGTTTTTTTCTTGCCACTGTAACTTTGCTAAATGTTGCTCAGTGCACATGACGGATTAACGTTGGGTCTTTGTGACATAACATCGAGTAAGGTCTTTCACCTGCTGTTTTAAGTGTCTTGAGATGACATTTGTTATGAATTGGCACTAAACAAATAAAGATTGATTGATTAAAACAGGGTCAGGAGCAGCTATACTGATTTTAAATATCTGATCCAAACAATTCTGATTGGCTTTTTATTTCTTAATGAAGTGCCTCTCAGTTCTGCTGGAGTCTCTGTATGCTGCAGATGAACTTAAAGACTATAGAGATAGCTGTTAATTAGACAGTTTAGGATTGAACTTCACTGTGTTGATATTAAACCTCTGTTTTAAAATGAGGTCATTTTTTAAAATGTTTTTGGTAGTTGATGGGATCCTAGAACTAGCCAGCATAAAACCCACAGCGAGGAGTATTGTTAGAGTTCTTTGAGAGCTCTTAAAATGTTTGCTGCTACAGTTTATGTCAGACCTCCACAGCCATTGTTTACGCCACTAAGGCTCCAACTCCTTTTAATTGTTTCCTATCTGTACTTTTAAAAAATATTTGTATTTGGCTTTTCATTACTAGACTCAAATGTCCATGATGTAATATTCACTCTATTTTAAAAGCACAAATGCTTGAGCACCAGCTGTGCATTGAGCGTTCTGGTGAAGACTTTGATGAAAGCAGGTCAGGAGAAAACTCTGCTAAGGCCTCCATGCCCTCTGATAAGAACTTTGTGTTTGGTTGCTAATTTGATGTCAGAAATATCAATCTACATGTCGGCTCATTGATAATGAACAGGGAGTAAGTGTTCATTCCTCAGTCAGTAGCACTTCAACAGTGTATCAAATATTATCATTCATTCACTGAGTATAGAGCAGAAACATACCGATACAACCGTTTTTTTCCGAGGGCAGTCGCTACATGCAGTCTAAATTCTTTGTACTCAAATGTCCATATCTGGACCCAATTTGTTGAACAACACACATTAATAGCAGAACACTTGTGTTTTCAGCTGAAAAGTGGTCTTTAGGCTGATGGAAATGTGATACTTCTCTTTAAAAACATGAGAAAAAATTGAATGTAAACAGACAAAAAGTAGATTTGCGACTTTGGCCATGTTCAGCTATGGTTCCTTCTTTACGCCTCACCCTCCTCCTGTTGTCAAATTTCACTTTTATTGTGCCGAGAGTTGCATTGATTCATTTTGACTGATGAGTCATTTTTTGTTGATGTCGTTGCAGTGGGTACCGGTGCTGTTGGATTTCCAGTGGAAGAACACCGTTTGGGGCTTTGTGCCAGGGAAACCCAGCCAGCCCCTGGGCCTGCACCTCGGAGACTACAATCTGGATGGCTTCCCCGATGCTCTGATGATCCTCCGCAACACAAGCGGCAGGTAGGGGGAAAATACATTCGCTCTTATTCTCCACTTTATGAAACTTTGGCTTCTGGTCTTCAAAAGTGGGACATGCTTGTTGATGCTGAGGAAAATCATCTTGTGTATGGATCAGATGTGGAGATAGAGTTTTGTCCTTTTCTTGTCTTTTTTTCAAATTCACCCCAAAAAAATCATGTAAGCTATTCCTCCTCTTGGACCGTAGTCGAGTTGATCTCTTTTAAATGAATGAGCTATTGATGAAATCAGACTAATCCATACTCGGCATGGGTCCCCCCTGGATTCCTGTTAAATTGGTCCCTGAACCTCACATCGTCTACTTGCCTCTGTATTGAGATAAGATAAGATCAACTTAATTGATCCCCCAGTGGGGGAAATGTGGTTGTTACAACAGCTCAAAAAAAGAGGAAAAGAATCAGCGAAAGATAGCAAAAAGATAAAAACAAACATATTTACAGTAATGAAATTTAAGTAGAAATATACGGTATAGTGTTAAAATAGTACTAGAAATCGATCTATCTATATATATATATATATATATGTTGTGCCTCACTTCCTGAGCCTTCAGTGTAGAGACACACAGATTCAGTCTGGCCACATCGAGGAGGCTGTGTATAGCATGCAAATACTTACAAATAGTGTTTGCATTATAGCGCTGGCTTCAGAGAATCAGTTTCACGACATTCTCAGATTTTATGCAAATCCATATCCCCACTCTCACCCACTTCATCTGTTACACATTTAAATTTGTCACCAAACATTCCCGTCTGATGAGATTAGACTCGCTATAGAACTCCAGCAGAACACAAAGTGAAATTGATTGGAAACTAATAACTCCAGATGCAAATTTAAATGGCTTATGTAAATCTGTTTAGCTTTCAGAACTCTAAATTTGTTTTTCTTTTTCAAAGACGACACACAGAAAAGGATTTAGTCGTTAACTTGCTGTGAAATTACTGTAGATATAATGACATATTCTAATGCTAGGAGCACAAACGCCTTCTTATAATAGTAGCCCCATTGATGCAGTGTGGGGTTTTTTAACTTCACACTTTAAAGACAGAGGTTTTTGTAAACTTGAATCAAAGCACTCTGATGAAGATTTAACAAGGTAGATCTGGGACAAAGAAATAGAATGATTCTAAAAATACAACTCATTTAATAAATACATTAAAATGCTGATAAATTTGGCTAAAAGTAACTTTAGACTAATTACCTGTAGCCTCCATCTGTGAAAGAATACAAACTTTCATAAATAAAAGCTTTCATACTCACACCCAGAGAGTCGTTTTAGTATTGAAAGGAACGTTTTTAATAGTGTTGTAATTAAATTCTTGTCATTAATACATCATAAGATATCAGCAGCAGAAGCATAAATTAGGCTGAAATTAATTAATATGATAACTGATATTCAGACTTTTACAGCGTGCAGAACTGTCCTTGCCTGCAGGATATATCAAGTTTTCAAATGATATGCACTGTGGAACAGGAATATATGACATTGTAGTTTAATGAAGAAGTTATTACCATCCCGTTTACTAGACATCGAACTGAGGGAGAAGGTGAGTGTGTTCTTTAGCTTCCGGACATGGCCACTGATAAGACAGCCCTTTAAAAACCAATGCAGCATGTGCGAGGACGTCAGCACCGTGGACACTGGGATGTGGATATGTGTACGTGTTTATGTGTGTGTGTGTTAAAGGACCTATGTGGATTATCTGGCCTTAGTGATGAAGATAAGATAGCTGAAGGGGTCAGAGATGTGATTGTCTATGCATACTGATTGTTTTAGGAGGGCTGTGTGTGTGTGTTTCTTAGAGGGAGTGTTTGAATGTCTATGTCGAATAACACACACACACACACACACACACACACACGTATATTTGACCCTACTGTTCTTGTCTAGGCTGAAAATAATCACCAGTAAGTCCTGTCGAGCTTAACTCTTTGCAGTCACCCTGATGAAGAAAAGACTTGTGTCTCACCAGCTCTAATCACACAAGCTATAGCTTCTCGCTTCTTTTTTTTTTCTTTCCCTCCCTTCCTCAATTTCCTTGGCATTTTAAGCCTGAGCATTGTAATCCCTTACTGGGCCATTGGTGCGTTATTGTGAAGCTCCTTCCTATTGCAGTCTAACCCCATCAGTACCATTTAAACCACATCATCCGTATTTCCAGCAGGAGGATGAGAAAAAAAAAGAGTTCAAGGGGTGAGAGAAAAAAAACATTCTCACTGCAATCTGGTCAACAAAGAAGCCTCCTCGTCTGTGGCGCCACAATTCAGTACATGACGTTTTGGACACGCAACAATCATCAACACATGGTGATCAATGTGAAACAGTACCTCTTTGCTTATGATTTTTGCATCAAACTGACTTTGTTGAGTTTATGAGAAAAAGATGTACGGTATTGGTTGTTTTAGGTTTTAATTTACCTTTTGAAGTTGGTCAAATAATTAGTGTACAGTACGTTAGCAAAGTACGCTACATTACTTAATGAGACGATTCTGAAAGAAATCAACATTGACTCATAAATGTGTATTCAATTTAAATGTTCCAAAGGTAAATAGACTCAGAAAACAGCCAACATTGAGCACAACTTAACACAGGATCACAGCGTCTGCGTGTCAAAATGGTTTGCCGAGTGTGGCTAATATTAGCATTGCTAGCAGCACCAACAGCCCTCTGTTTTTCCTTGCAGGCCAACGTCAACATGCCTGTGCTGAATGTGGTTATGCATTGCTCTGGTCAAGTAGTTATATGCTAGTTTAACCTGACAGTTTACATCCAACTTGATCTTCATATTGAAGAGTCAAAACACTGCTGAACAACTCTGCGCCAAGAAGATGCAACCCGTCCACGGGGCTGGTTTACATCCTGGTAGCAGAGCCCCAGTTAGGATATTTTACAGCTGATACAAAGCATTAAATGGGAATTGTATTCCTGAATTTCTTAAATTATTATTATGAATTTGATAAGTTTGACAACTTGTGAATAGCCACATTTTAAATTCAGACATTTTAAGATGTCTTCTTATTTCAATTCCTGAAACTGAAAGATCTGGGGCTGTCATAACTACCACTGACATACACCAGAGTCCTTAACCCTTAGCAGTCTGAGTGGATTAACCAGGACGTTGTAAGGTGTTACTACAGACTGTGCATAAAGTCATATCCACTCTGACCTGTACTGCTCCTCTTCAGCAAGGGCACAAAGTTTTTAAATATCATCTTTGATGAACTGGACAGGCCTGTTTTTGGTTTTCTTTGGATATTTCATCAAACTGATCCTGTCTTCTCGCCTGCTCTCGATTCAGCAGCACTCTGCAGTCAGTCCTGCATCGAGGCTCGCGTTCTCTTTTTGATGCCTTCTAACCAAATGCTCCCTGCTTACCAAATATTTGTTCAGCCCACAGCTGATCTATTTTCACTCCCACTCGCTCTTCATCCACCCCCTTTCTTTCTCTCTCTTTTTACTCTCCATCTCCTCTCCCTTTTCTTTCCAAGTGGTTATTAATAGCTGCTTTTCAGATAAAAGTCCTGCCAGTCCCCTCTACTCCTCCTCCCTGAGAAATGAATGCTGATCTAAGTGTTTAAAATAGAGAGGAGTAGAGGGTGTCAGATGAGAGTAATCGGATGGAATTAATGGAACAATGAGCTGATGGAGGAAGCAGAGAGAATAAATAGAGAGTCATTGGGTTGGTTTAGCTCAGGGATGTTAGCAGTTGCTTTAGGTTTTAGATCTTCTCGTCTTTCTATTGTCCCCTTTTTATATTTGTCCTACTTATTAGACAATGCAGCTACAGTATGAGAAAGCGTTATTGTGAAGTAAGGCCTCTGTAGGATCTTCTGGATTAAACGTATTGACAATATGATTATGACAATATGTTTCCCCTCACCCTGGAGGAGCCAAACAGCCACATGAGATTCATTGAAGAGCTTAGAACTCCATCAGGTTACCGTGGCGATTAGACTGACTCAACAACTGAAGGCTCTGTGACCTGTCAGGGACTCTTCTCCTTCTCCACCTCCTTCTTCTCTTCTCCTCCTAATTCTTCTTCTCTTCCTTCTCCTCCTTCTTCTCATCTTCCTTCTCCTTGACCATTTCCTCCTTCTTCTTCTTCTCCTGCTCCTTCTTTTTCACCTCCTTTTTCTCCTTCTTTTCATCTTACTCCTCCTCCTCCTTTACCATCTCCTCCACCTTCTGCTTCTTCTTCTCCTCCTTCTCCTCCTCCTCCTTCTGCATCTTCTTCTCCTCCTCTTCCTCCTCCTCTTCTTCTTCTTCCTCCTCCTCCTCCTTCTGCTTCTTCTTCTCCTCCTCCTCCTTCTGCTTCTTCTTCTCCTCCTCCTCCACCTTCTGCTTCTTCTCCTCCTCCTCCTCCTCCTTCTGCTTCTTCTTCTCCTCCTCCGCCTTCTCCTCCTCCTGCTTCTTCTTCTCCTCCTCCTCCTCCTCCTCCTCCTGCTTCTTCTCCTCCTCCTCCTGCTTCTCCTCCTCCTGCTCCTCCTCCTGCTTCTTCTTCTCCTCCTCCTCCTCCTCCTCCTCCTGCTTCTCCTCCTCCTGCTTCTCCTCCTCCTCCTGCTTCTTCTTCTCCTCCTCCTGCTCCTGCTCCTCCTCCTCCACCTTCTGCCTCAGGAAGATCTCTTTTTGAACCCTTATTTTTCAGGGTACAGCAGATGATAGGGGAACCCACCAGTCCACATACCTTTCTGTCGAGCGAGTGTTACTCTACTATTCATCTGACTCACATTTGAATGGATGCTGTCAGTAAGCATTAGGGAGTCACAAGACATATAGCTAAAACCTTAATTATAACAGTCTCTAACATGTCACGTCTCGGGCCGAGAATAAGTGGGTTAGATCATACACTAGGGAATCTCTTGGAACAGTGAAGAGCAACTGCAGTACAGATTTAGGGTGAGTTTGAGTTTGCCATTGTGTATGTGTTCATTTGTGCTTATGTTTTCATTTTTATGTAGCGTGTAATTTCAATCGGCAGCTCCCGAAACTACACTCCTCAGGGGTCGGCGTTATTTCCAGGTCACAGGAGCGACTGCGCCTCCAGACTCTCTTCTGTCCGTCTCCTGCTCTGCTCGCACGCTCACACAGACCGACATTGTTAAACACGACAAAAGAAAAAGCAAGGCCGCTGTGCCCTGCTGAAAGGAGATCCTGCAGGTGTTTCTGTGTTTGCAGAAAAGAAAGCGTTCGAGACGAGAGGGGACACAATCAAAGAGACGGGAGATACAGCCTCGTGTGAAGAACAGTATAGTATAAAACCAAAGACGGAGACTTTCTTTTCTACCCTTCTCGTTATATCAGTACAAGAAACTTTCTGCAGGAAGCCTGATGATAGAGTGTACTTCTTTCAGGAGCAGTCGACACAGCATGCCACTGCACAACATACAACCCTTATGTACCAGATTCTTAACGCTCTCCAGGCAAGGTGCGGACTACACAGCTGTCTGACATTTCATGTTTATCCTTCTTCCCAACCGGCTCCTGCACTAGTAGAGAGCAGTGTTATCTTATTCAGTCAGCAGCATGTGACACAAGAAAGCTTCTTTTTGGAGGGCTCCATTTATACAACAATTGTTATCAAAATTATTTAACTGAATACAAGTTAACCAAAGTAACCACTCTTCTATTATTGTCTCTTTTCAACTCTATTATAACTACAGTATTTCTACCGTGTATAATTGCCTGACAGAAACGTTCTGTTTAAAGTTTTATATGTGTTTACAGAACTGATTTTCTTCCTCTGCAACTTCAATCATACCTTACTTTGATGTTACAGTCAGCATGTGAAAACACAGTTAACAGCTTTGACAAGTTTCAGAGCTTTATGACGCATAGAGTGTGTTGTGTGGTGGTTGAAAATATAACCACCTGCTGATGCAGTGCTTTGTAAGAAACACCAGTTAACATCACCACTGTTTAGGTAAACAAAACATCTAAATGGTAAATGGACTAAATGGACTTGAGCTTGTTTTGTAGTCTAGACTACTCAAAGGGCGTTTAAGATAAGATCAACTCTATTGATCCCCATTGGGGGAAATGTGGTTTGTTACAACAGCTCAAAAAAGAGAGAAATAGAATAAAAAATCACAAAAAGTTAAAAACAAACATATTTACATATTTAAATATAAGAAGAAAGATTCTACAGTAGTTAAATAACACCAGGAATATACACTATTTAAACTTTCACTTGTGGAAAGACAGCACAGGTATTATTTAAATATACAAAGTGTGGAGCATATTGATGATGATGGACATAACAATACAGGCAGGTAAAACATTTCACTTGTGAGTCACGTGGTGGTGATGCTGTTGAACAGTCTGACTGCAGAAGCACTTGTGGATGTCTCAGTCTGCTGCCGAAAGAACGGCTCAGAGCCCCCCACAGTGTCATGCAGGGGGTTAGAGGGCTACACCGCGCCATTTATACACACTCATACGCCAGAGACGAGCAGCTTGTGGTTAAGCGGCTTGCCCATGGACACATCGGACATGTGGCTGCAGGAGCAGGGGGTCCAACCCCCAACCTTCTGGTTAAGAGACGAACAACTCTACCACTGATCCACAGCCATTCCACAGCTGTATCTAAAGTTAACAGCCGCACTGGTTGTAGTTGTGTGTGTGTGTGTGTGTGTGTGTGTGTGTGTGTGTGTGTGTGTGTGTGTGTGTGTGTGTGTGTGTGTGTGTGTGTGTGTGTGTGTGTGTGTGTGTGTGTGTGTGTGTGTGTGTGTGTGTGTGTGTGTGTGTGTGTGTGTGTGTGTGTGTGTGTGTGTGTGTGTGTGTGTGTGTGTGTGTGTGTGTGTGTGTGTGTGTGTGTGTGTGTGTGTGTGTGTGTGTGTGTGTGTGTGTGTGTGTGTGTGTGTGTGTGTGTGTGTGTGTGTGTGTGTGTGTGTGTGTGTGTGTGTGTGTGTGTGTGTGTGTGTGTGTGTCAGCCAGCAGACCTTATAGAATGGGATTATCCTCAGCAGTAATCATGTTTTTCCCACTTCACCGTGTCACATCCATACTGTACACTGATTAAAAGGCACATAGGTCGGCTTTAATGTGTTGATCTGCCTCCAGCGACTTCAATATAATTACGTGTGTGTGCGTGTGTCTAACGTGCACATCAGTGTGTGTTTCTCGGGGGGAAAAGGAAAACAACAGCAGGATCACCTTACAGGCGGCTTCTCTTTTCAACAGGATCAATCAGAGCTGTCGTCATAAACACTGACCTTTGACCTCAGCAGATGACCACGGGTACAATATTATCTACAGATTACAATGCGATACATCCCTTCCTGCTCAGGCACAAACTGAACTGCACACGTCGACACCGTGAGACTTTCTGATTTCATTCTTTTGGCGCTTTGCCTCAGGGAATACCAGCATGAAGTAACCAGCTTCTGATATTTCCACACCTGTCACTCCCAGTCCCAGCGAATGAAAACGTCAAGCTGGCAGTTTTCAATGTGTACGAGTCAGTGAACACCAGAGCATAGCAATGTCAAACTCCTGTCGATCAGAAACATCACGGTCATGTCACATCAGCTGGAAGTGATTCATTTGGAAAGAGTCTTGAAATGAGCGTATGTTGTTAAGTAACGGCTGCTAATCAAGCAATTAGAAGACTTAAAACTGAGAAGATTTAGATTCTTCTTTTCCATTTGGCTTCCTTCTTGCTTCAACAGATATTTTAGATGTAGGTAGGTTGTCGCAAAAAAATAATTCAATTACTCAATAGTCTTTTTCAGAACTGCTTGTTTCCTTTTAAGGGCTGAATATTTAACAGTTTGTAATTATATATAACTCCACTGGAGGCGTTGGTAGTCTTGCGGTCAGTGCGTGCGCTGGAGGTATGGTCTTCTGGGCAGACGGCCCGGGTTCAAGTCCCACCTACGGCTCATTCCCCTCTCTCTCTCTCCCGGTATCCAACTCTATCCACTGTCCTATCTCTAAATTAAGGCGTAAAAGCCCAAAAATAAACATAAAAAATATCTCTATATATACATTACTCGACTCTAATATGACCCCAAATAAATCCGCCGGAATACCAGATAGGAAATATTTTGCTGATGTGGAAGATAGTTCCTCAGGTCAGGTGATTAAGATATTTTTGAAAGATCCAGCTTTCCCTTTTCTCTCCTCTGTTTTCACCAAATACATTCATGTGGCGTACAAGTATAACTTTTTCTAGTTGTTCTGAAAAATATAATGCCTTAATGCAAATCATTACATGCACAATCATTTGTACATAGTTCTTTGGATCAGTGAAGTGCTCATGTTCTCATTCTTTAGACTTCATAGCTTTCTTGTGCTGTGCAGAAAGTACATGAGTGATGAGCTTAATGATGTGTACAGCGTGTGAAGAAAGGCTATATTAACTTACTGGTTGTTAGTATGAATTGTCATGTATTCCTTTATCTCTGTTACTTTCCTGGATATATTGTTTTAAATCAGTCTGTCGTCTAATTCTTCCTTCAGGTCTGTGTAACTGTGTAACCTGCATGTGTGTGAGAAACCTAACAGCAGCAGATCTATATTTGGATAGGAGCCTGTTTCATGTTCGTAGCTAAAAAGGAAATATGCTTCACTGAGGCTGAAGAAATCTATATTGCTGACATTTTCAAGTAAAGATAATGTCTTCTTTGTAGGCTAACAGAAGTGTAACCAGGAGGAAGGAATTAGTGAGTGTGTTCCTGCTAACACAAATCAAGGTTGTTAACATGAAAAAAAATACATTTCCTATTGTTTCAAAACATCTTCACATTTTTTTTTATTTTGTTAACCCTCACCAATGCAAAACACACAAGTTAATTAATAAGTACATATAGGATGCATAAATAAACAAGACAACAACAATGTTGAGAGACACAAGAAAGTATATAAAAAAAGAAAAACTGGATGTTAATGCTTTGACTGACCCTGTACAAATAAATCCTGAGACAGTTTATGGTCCCCCATAACGATTTAATAATTATAAAACTAAAGACTAAACACCTCCACCTAACAAAGATGAATACATCCTCCATTTAATACAGTGTTTCATGAAACATATGAACATGTACATTCATTTATTTTAAACTACACAGACAAGAGCAAACTAAAATGGTAAATGGACTTGAGCTTATATAACGCTTTTCTAGTCTCCCGACTACTCAAAGTGCTTTTACACCACATGTCACACCTACACATTCACACACTGATGGTAGTGATCGCTATGTAGTATCATCCATCAGAAGTAACTAATCTCATTCATACACCACCACTGAAGCAGTGGGAGCAATTCAGGTTTAAGTGTCTTGCCCAAGGACACATCGGACATGTTGCCCAGCTAGGAATCGAACCCTCGACCTTCCGGTTGAGAGGCGACGACTCCACCAACTGAGCCACAGCCATGCCCTAACTAATGACATTCTTTTTTTTTTCTTCACAAAAGTGACTAAAAAGTTAAACATATTACATCTCGTGATATCTGTCTGTGTCTGTCGATAGAAAGCGGTTTCACTTCGGCTGTTAGAGAAAATAAAGAGCATTTTACTTCACTTATATTAAACACACACACTGAGCCCTTTCAGGCCTAAACCCTCGTTTACATTAAACATATTGCTCTTCTGTCACCCTTTAACAGTGGCACTTTTCACTTGGTGTGCTTTGAAGGAAATCACCTTATTTGTAATATTTATTAAATAATATTTCTATAATGTATCCTTTGCATGAAGCCTCCTTTAAGGCTTTTCATTTAGCATCTCTCACAGTGTGGTGGTTGAGCCGTGCACTTATCCTCGACCTCTTTAGTCCTCCAACTTGTTCAGTCAACTTTCCTGTTGTTGCTGCTGTATAAGTGCTAAACCCTCCTCTGAAAGTGAGGTGCATGGATTATTGTGTGTGTGTTTCTCTTAAAGTGAAGAGCGTAGCGTGGGCGGCTGTTAGCCCAGCTAACCGTCTCCCTCTGCCCTCTTAGCTCTGACCAGCTGATGTCAGAGGAAAAACACTGATCAGGCCTGAAAACCTCCTCCAGGCTTTTACAACTACAAGCTAGTCATGCTACCAATCACACGCTGACACACTTAACACTCACAGAATAGTTGGGACTGCTTTGAGTGATGTCGGGTTGAAGAGTAGGCTATTGTTGGTTGGGAAATTGGTGTTTTTGTGTCTTGTTCACACTCAGGACTTTTAAGGGTCTTGCTGTTTAACAGCATCATATCGCATTGTGTTATATAATCATTTAAATTTAAAAAATATACACCAACAAACAGCTGGCCCAAAATGCATGACACCACAAAAATACAACTTTTATGTTCCCAAACACTGTAAACACTTCCATCTTCCTGTTACATTTTCCATATCTAAACAGACACATCCTGGCGAAAAGTCTCGTAAAGCAAGAATTTGTTTTGTCTTTGAGCAAAATAATGACCATCTGCCCGCTCTCAAGGATGGAGACTCACAGGAGAGCAATCAAGCTTGTGCACATTCCCTCCGTCTCCGTCTCTCTCCCTCAGTCTGTACATCAAAGCCCGCAGTGTTTCCCTGAATGCCACTAGAGATGCTCTCTCCATGGGAACACACAACTACCACCATTCAGCATAAAGATAATAGCCTCTCTCTCCGCTCGCCCATTTACTTTGAAAATTAATTAATCCATCCTAGTTAAGGTTTTAGGGCTCTCAGAGGGATTCTGTGTGTGTGTGTGCCAGAACAGGGAGAGGCGGGGAGAACATGTGTTTGTGTTGCTAAGTGTGTGTGTGTGTGTAATACTGAAGTGTGTGTGGAGGATGCAGCATGAAGGCAGGGAGACGGGGAGGAGAGCTCACTAAATGCATGGAGACCTCCTCCCCTAGCCTCCAGACTTGTAATGCACCTGAAGTGATTTTTTTTTTTTTTTTCAGGAGTCAGTTATTCTTCTGTAACGCTGGCCACATATTCAACCTCAGTTTACACTTTGTAGAATAATTATAGACTTCAAAATCCCTTTAAACTCCCCTCATTTATTAGTATGATAGGTCTTTGTTGCCTTGTCACTCCTGTAATTGCTTTCTGTCTGTCTTTCTTTCTTTCTAAATATTTCAAAGTTCTGTAAAACAATAGTGAAAATTGCTAATGTAAGAAATGGAACACAGAAAGAAAAGTCAATGATTGAATATTGCAGTGAGTCATAATGGAGTTTTACTTAAAGAGGAGTCAGTGAGGCCCTCAGCTTTCTCATGACAATACCTTCAACCTCTACTGGTTCTTATCGTAGTGCACCCTTCTGTTTAAAAGAGAAAAGTTGTGTTAACTTTATTTTTTACTATTTCAAATATACTAAGCATCATTATTATTATTACTGTAACATCAACGTTTTTGATCCACCAGGGGAACATCTTCCTAATGTAGGTAATAAGCTGAAGTGTTTTTATTCTTAACCGTCGTACACGCCAAGTTTTTTAATCATCCATTTTTTAAATTAATCTATTCTTACATGTGGCCTGAAGAACATCGTCTCTTATACTTTGTTATTAAAAACAGAATTCAAATGAGTGAAATCTCTAGGTATAATGCTATGCGGTATAGAAGTTATGTTTGTGTTTTACACTGGTATGTCTAACGTTTCCTCCACACAGACAGGAGGGAGGATTGTTAAACAGTCACAGATTTAAACCTGTAAAAGGAAGATATTGTCTTTGATTGAGAGTGAAATGTTTACATTTATACTGACTTAATATTTCATCAGTAACTTTCCACTAACATCATAGCACAATATCATTTATTATGTATTAATTAACTTGACTTTGGGGTGTGATGCCGAGTGATTATCTGATCTCACAGATGATAAACCAGAACTTTTGTCCAACAGGTTTTGGGTCGGGGGCTCCATTGTCTTTAATAACTCATTCTTGGTGTAGCTGAAATGCCAACCCCCACCCACCCACCCCCCCACTGGCGCCTTCAGTCTTTTCTTTGATAGATACAAACCCTCGCTGCTGTGTCCCTCTGTAATAGTAAAGCTAATGTAGCATAGCATGTCTCTTGATAAGCACGGCAGATAAAGCTGCTGCACCACAGGGGAAACTTTGTTTTAGTTTCATGCAAGTTGCGCTAAAAATAATCAACTGGCCCCTTTTTGGAGAGTGAGAACTCTACGAGGCGGGGAGAACTACTCTTTAAACTACGGTTAAAAGAATAACAGGTTGACAGGCTCATCCTTAAATCAGGTGTTAAACATTCAAAATGATTGGACTCTCTGGTTTAGTGTGTGAAGGCACTACACTGTATTTCCTGTGAGCAGGCTTATGTTTTGCCAAACCTCAAACTCTTGTGTTTTGACGGCACAGGAGAATGATTTGGCTAGAACAAGAACAGTTTTCTGCACTACTGATCCTCTTCCAAAATCCAGTATCGCATCAAATATATCATTCTAGTTTCCATCATGTAGGAACTAAAAGCATTCATTTTGAAAACAAGCCCTCAAAAAAATCTGACTTAATCAATCAAATATTCTGAAGACCTTAATAGTCTCATTTCACTCATTACATTTTAGAACTGCTCAACCTGCATCCTCAACGACCATCCATCATCAAAATAAGGCATTTACACAACTCATTCTGCAAAACGTTGAATTTTGGCTCTTAACAAACCTATTTCACAACATCATACGTCATGGGAAGGCTTTTATGAGACAGCTTATTATAGAGAAGATGAGCAGCCAGCTCCTAATCTGTAACCATGAATCAAATGGAATGATTTTGGTTTCTCCGGAGCAGTGCAGTCACAGTCAGAGTGAGGATGGTAGCACTCTGTCTGATTTATGAGTTTTGTACTAAGATTTTAGGAATGTAACATTGATGAAGTGTTGTTTTGAAGCTGTTGAAACTTATCAGCTGCTAAACAAAGCACACATCAGGCAGCTTGGTTTCCATATCAGCACACAATGTGGTCCTGGCAGTGGCTGAAAAAGCTTCAAAGTCAGAGTATGCCCTTGTAAATTGTCTTATTGGCCTTCCTAAATAATGAAAGCAGTTACTGATGTTATGACATAAGTGCAGCTTTTTTAGTGTTGCCACTATGATGACAGTGACTAAAGCGTCTTCCCCTTGTACTGAACAGTGCTCTGCAGATGTGGTTCCTCTACCAACCTATTTTAACAGCGGCTCTGATTGTCTGTCAGGGTGACTGCCAGCCGAGCCTCTCTCTTTGCACAGGTAGGGTTCACATTCACAGGAAGACACACACAGTGTCCATTCATCCAGTGCCCTCAGGGAGACGGAGCGCCCTGCTGGCTGTGAGTGTTTGATGTTGAAATGGTCCACCCCAGCTTCAGAAAAAGTCCCCTATCGCAGCAGAAATGGTCTAAATGTCACACTCCACCATCCACTGAGCTGCTCTACCTGCATGTGTGTGTATGTGTGTAAATAAGAGTGTGTGGTGAGAGGGAGTTATTTCTGGAATTAGAAACCAGGTCACAGATGGAAACAGCTGAACTAAAGTGATTTCCGTTGTACCTCACAGTACTACATGACAGCACACCACTCCTTCCTACTGATTGCAGGTGATTACACATACGGGATTGAAACTCTTGTTTCCCATCGAGATGAACCTCCAGATGTCACAAGCGTCTTTCTTTTTTCTTTTTTTTTTTTTAAAGGAGTGTGAATCAGCAACAAGGCAGGAAAGGCCTTCGGGAGATGTGGCACATCCACATGACACTCACTCACACAAACAGGGGACACATTTATGTGTAGAGCTCTGCAGGCTATAGGTCAGTGAGTGTCTGACAGTAACAGAAAGATGTAGTTAACCTCTGCTTGAGGTTGTTCCACAGAAGGAAAAAAAAAAGTCTTTGTCTGTATCTCTTCTGTCAGTCTCACTCCATCGTATTTCAAAGCAGGAAAACGTTTTTTTTACAGACAAGTCCTACAAGACTGTCCCCCCTGTAAATCTATGTCAACCTCACTGTTCGGCTGATGTCACTCCTCTGTGTTTGCAACAGGACTGCAGACATATTGTTTCACTTATGTCATTGCAATGCTCACATGTGCAGTAGTCACATTGCAGGAAAGTGGTGCTTAATTCAAACAATTCATAGTACAGATTTTTTGCTGCCTGATACAAATGGAAAACTCAATATTTTCAATTTCTATGTAGGTATTAAGCCTACTTGCATCCACACATATCTTAATGCGTAAGATAGACTTTAATGTCCCAGTGATTCAGTAAAAACATTACATTCAGACATTTACTCCTTTTCCCAGTTGTTTGCTTGAGCTCCTGTCTTATTTATTTCAGGAAAGCAAACCAAAAATCCCATTATAAGGGAACCAAGTTACCTCATCCTTATCCTCAGATTACATGTTATTTTTTTGGTTGTTGACCAAGTTTGTCAAAATTTCGGATACTATGATACTTTTTGATACCACATATTTAAAATGATACAATCTATGTTACTCTAATGATCAATAATTTGGAAAAGGATAGATCTTCAGTTTTACTTTTGACCAAAGGCTGCTGTTAGAGAAAGAGAGAGAACAGTGTCTAAATTGCACAAATACATAGGTAACATTTTGGTACTAAATAGTCTCTGTGGGAGCCAATTCAGTGTTAATAATGATGTATTGTATTGAAATGTTTTTGTTTACATGTTTACTGACTTGGAGGCTAGATGGTGATAATATGTGGTGTTGGTTAATTGGTCAGGTGATGTAGTCAGGTGTGTATAGGGTGAATTTGGAAGTGGTGGGAAGTAGTAGTTCTTGGTTCCATAAATATAACATATGATCTATTATGTGACAGATCCGATTGAATCGATCCGCAGAGCCCTGAAACATTAAAAAACTAGTAGTACTAGTAAAGTAGTACTAGTAAACTATTAGTTGCCAAGAGTCTGCCCGTCTGTACTATGAAGAATAACGATTAAATACGACTACAGAATGAAGATTCTCTCTTCAAATAGAAGTCACGGCATCTGTAAATCATGTGCAAAGAAAGAAGAAAACAGCACATCCTGAATTGTCTTCTTTATAATGATTAATTTTACCACAACAGTTTTGCTTTCCTATCTGAGCAGACACACAGACATCTATCATAGTATATTTTCATCTATTATAGTTTAATTGGCTTCAAATTTTGCCTTTTGGAGGAATTAAATACTTTGTTGTAACTCTTAGCAGAGCTTTACAAAGACCACAGAGTGAGATGTACAGAAGAGCTAAGATTTCTGTTTCTGACTAAATGTACTTGGACATGTGTGTGATAGAGACTTCACGTCAAATACTTAATGTCAGAATATTCATTTATACAGTAGGCCTATTCTTTTGTCTATTGGTAGTAATAAACAGAAGGACACGCTATTTTTGAAATGACACACTGGCTATAATTCTTTTCTGAGTTCCATAAAGTAAAACAATTACTTTGGAATCAATTTGGATCGGATCGAAGCTTAACAAACTTTACCAAATGGAACCGAACCAAGTCGCTCTATATTTGAATTAATCATCTGTGAATCGTCGCCCTAGAGCATCGAATCGAACCTTCTTGTGGAGGAGGGACTCACACCCCTAATAGCAATCTCTTAGATATGAGCAAAAGACTTTATTGGACATCGCTTGGCTTTCTTTTGCTCTGTTTTCCTTGATGGACACCTTTTAAACACAACTTTTTCAACTTTGAGTTTATACCATCGAACAATTTTAAGAATAATATAGATGAATGTGTTTCAGTGTTTTATAATGGTGGTTTGCATTAATTAGAGGTGAATGATTAAAATTGAAAACTTATAATGTATTAATTTCTTATGATATCTTTATTGTAAGAACGTATACAGTAGTAAGCAAGATTTGCAGATTGTTGTTTTCTACCTGTTTGCTTAATTTAGAACAAACGTGATAAAGGCATTTCTGGCAAAGCAACAGTTGATACTCTGCGTTATGTAAAGCTCTCTGCCCCCAACCTGGCTGAATTCCATCACATTAAGTTTTAGTGAATGGTAGCGTATATATCTGTGTGTGTCTGTGTGTGTTTACGTCTATCAGTATGCAACCCGACCAAGCAGCTGCCAGGAGCTTAGCAGGCTGTTGCTAGGCAATGCCATTTAAAATCCATCCCTCTCTCTGTATGTTGGAAAGCAGGAAAGCTGTGTTTGTCCCCTGGTTTTGTTGCTAATACCATGGAGGAAACTGGAGTAGCGCAACACATTTGCCGTGTTAGTCCTGCTCAAAATGTTCTTCCCAAAGTGCAGCTTTGTTGGCAGGAGGCTGCTTTGGCCTCACATGACTTTCTAAACAAAGCAAATTAAGCAGCTTTTGATAGAACTGCTCAGTAATGGCACAATTAACCAGGGCGTTTGCAATTTGAGGATTATTTGTAAAGAATATCATGATGCCACATTTTGTGCTGGGAGCTGTCATTAAAGGAAAATCTTCTGTGTCGGCATATAAATACATATCTGCTATGTTCTCCTCGGTCACTGGCTCACTAGTGGTAATTTACCTGTAAGCAGGTTATGTTTCCTGTATCAAGCACTGGCTATTTTTCTATGAGTACATGTTTACTTCTCTCTTGGGACGAGGATATATTTTCAGATTTGGTTTACATATTCATTTAACTTTATTCTCTAACTAATTTTGGTTCGTGTCACAAACAACTTGAATCTGCTCATTTTACTTCCATTTTGTATTCTCTTATCAACACACACCTGCACCTCTCTTTCTCACCGTGGTTCCATCCATGGACTGTAAATATTCACACTTTGAAGCTTTTTTCTCTGTTTCTGAACAATATCTGTAGGCTTATTGAGTGCAGTACAGAATCGGCAGCAAGCCGCTGCAGAAAAATATTCAAACAAAGACAAGTGAAGCTTCAGTTGTTACATCAGCGTTGTACCTTAATCATTTTATTTACAGGAGGGACACTGTTTCTTATTTTTTATCAATACATAAAAACTTATATATACTTGGGAGGCTGTAATCAGAAAAAGAAAGCCTTTATTGTCATTCAACAACCGTACAACGAAATACACCTGGGCTTCCAAAAAAGTTGAGCAGTTCTGGTGTTTACCTTCTTAGTCATTTGAGTTTAGCGCAATGTTCAAGAAGAAAAGAATGAAAGAAGTACAGCTGAGAGAGGAACATCATTGGTAACTTTAAGTAACTGATGATTTACAAAAGCATACGACAAAACAGAAATTTGGCCTGATGATTGTACCTGAAGAAAAGTTCAGGAATTAAAAATACATGAACAAGTAAACATCTGAGCGCTTCAGATTATATTTTTCTATCTAATACACAAGTAAAACAACTACACTGGAGAATTGACCAACACCAAGGCAATAGTATTTAACAGCTGAAATTTACACAATTGACCTTATATGGCTGGGATATGGTTTTTATGTTTGGTGCAGGACCTGTGTCACGACACTGAAGGAGCACTAACAGGAAAACAAGCTGAGTAACAGGACATTAGCAAAGCTAAAGTTAGCCACGTTAGCTGTGCTTGTGACCTACCAAAAATATAATCAAGGCCATGCTGCTAGTGTGGCTATAATACCAAAACTATTGGCAAAAAAATGTCTCATTCATTGATGTGTCAAAGTCTGTGTGGTATAACTGGCTCGGACCACATGTGCAGTCTTAGTTTGATGCCTGAAAAGTCCGGAGAAAAGATGGATTATCCCTCATAATCTGACAGTTGACCTTTTGTATTAATCTCATGTTAGAAAGTAGTGTTGCTTACTAACTGTTGTTGTATCAGAGGCATGGTCAGTCATTTCAGGACTTTATTCATATGAAAACATTGACAGAGTCAGTGTTTGGGCCACAGGGGTTTTCAGTACGGCAGTGACAGATGGACACTTTAAGCCCTGTGCCCAAATTCACTCCCAGGGTCGAGCAGAGTTCTCACATTTGCAACTACAAATTCAGTTCCCAAAATCTCAAGAAATATTCAAGTCTTTATTTTTATTTTTATTTCCTTGTAAATATTATAAAAATGTATTGCAGACCTTTCCTGCACTTTTTCAGACTAGAAATAAAAAGGTAATAGATGCCAATTAAGTATAGTTGTTCATCTTTTTACACTTCAAGATTTAGTTTTTTAATGAAATTCCAGTTAATTTCCTGTGTAAGGTGCTAATTAGAGGTTGTTTTGTGATCTTGCCAGAGACAACAAAGCAGGTAGACACAGACTCACAGAAAGCTGACTTTGTAACAACAGAGTGAGAGCAGAAAAAAACGAGGAGGAAGAAAGAGTGAGTGACGGCAGGAGAGAAGTGTAGAGGGTGGACTTTGACTTTGATTGTGTTTTGCAGTGACTCACTGCCTGTTCTCATCACCACAGTGGCTAGCACAACGAGAAACCAAGGCATCCCTGGGCCTTGACAACATAACGCTGTCTCTCTGTCACTTCATCTACCTGGACCTGCCCGCTCCTCCCAGTCACTCACCTTTTGTCCATGTCTCTTTCTCTCCATCTCTCTCTCTCCTCCTGTCAGTCTGACAATATACTTAGGTGACTTGTTACATATAAATCATTCAAACTGGGGTTTACCTTTTTGTGTGTGTGAGTGCATGTGTGCTGATTGGTTAGTGTTAAATATTAACCAGAATCATCAAACTTGATTTGATGGGGCACCGATAGTCTAGTGGTTAGTCCATGCATCCCATGCACATAGTAGGCTGTAGTCCTCCCAGCGGGCGACCCGGGTTCAAATCCAATCTGTGGCTCTTTTCATGTCACTCCCCATTCTCTCTCTCTCTCTCCAATTTGTGACTCTATACACTGTCCTGTCTCTAAGAAAAACACCAAAAGCCCCAAAATAAACCTTAAAAAATTCCTGTTTAGAGAAAGTACATATCAGAAATTTAAAGGAGCGTTTTTCTTGAATTTCCAACACTAATATTAGTAAAACCCATCCATCCTCTATGAATCCAATATTTCATTTAAACTGTACTCCTCATGTTTAACACACAGGTTCTCTGTTCCATATATTTAGTCTCTAAGCCGGCTCAAGATGAGATCAGATCGAGTCAGACAAAGCTGAAGTAAATATAAAACACTTTTCAGATCTTTAGAAAGATTTCAACAGTTTTCACCAGCTGAGCAGCTCCACTCATGACCGATCTTTTCTGTGGAGGTCTGGAGTTCCCCTTGAAAAATGAAACATTTGTTGGCACTGAATTTCAGCTATCAGGCTGTCAAGGAACATATTCTTTTATAGTTTTTTCCAGGTGCAGTTAGGTATATGAAGACACAATGTAGAGACAATAAAATGTATCTTCACAAATTCTTTAATTTTTTTTCAACATTTTCCTTGTGAACTCCATCATAACTCCACTCAGAAATGTGATACTCAGTTATTAAATCCACCATTTTTATATTGTGTAAAATGCATTTTACATGAACTATAGAGAAGCACTTATTGTGAAATTGTTAGCCAATTCTGATGCCTATGTTTTTCATTACTTTTTTATAGTGAAGAAATTTCTTGGTAAGAAATTTATTCCCAGATTTTTACGATATTCTCTTACTATTATATTATTATTTTGGGTCTATTTCTGAACGGCGCTATTAGATTTGATGTATTTAAAGTGTTAGTTGTCCTTCCTCTTGAAAAGTCACTGAAACATGTCTCAGAAACTGCTTTGATCTTTTAGAGACCGTGTTAGACTCCCACACTGCTTACATTTTCTTTTAGGTAGGAAAACAAATCAGTGTTTGTCCAACAGTTGACTCTTTCTACCCAATAAAAAGTCTGTTCTCTTAAAGGCTTTATATGCAATTTTTTGATCCAGCAGATGTCGCCTTTGAGCACCAGCATGAAACCAAAACAACTTGCGGTGCATTGTTGTGTTAGCATGCTAATGCTAGTGATCTTTATTATGCTCGTATCTTCACACTGCATGTAAATTTACCTGAAATGAGCGTGATCTAGAAACACAGTTAAGCAGTGAGTACAGTATGTGATTCTTCTTTTCTCTAGTCCCTCAATTAAACAACTTTTATACGTAAGGGGAGGAGTCAGCCAGCCGTCCCGGCGATGTAAACAAAGTGAAGATAGGACTCTGAAAACTCTGAAAACATCACAGACAGTGGGACTCGGGTGTTACACCCATTGTAGACAGTCATGACTCAAAGAGTTATTTTCAGAAGATGTACTTGATTTATATTATATTTAAGTGTGAAAAATCACATATAAAGCCTTTAATCTGCAGCCACAGGGGCGGCTGTGGATCAATGGATAGAGTCGGTCGTCTCTCAACCGGGAGGTCGGGGGTTCCAATGTGTCCTTGGGCAAGACACTTGGCGTGTGAATGTGTATGAATGGGAGTAGTTACTTCTGATGGTCACTTAACATAGAGACCTCTGCCATCAGTGTGTGAATGTGTAGGTGTAAAAGCGCTTTGAGTAGTCAGAAGACTAGAAATACGCTATACAAGTGTTGCATTTACTATTTACCAGTTTTCTAGCTTGCCACCATTAAGTTGATGGGACACGACAGATACACAATGTATACCGACATCAGTGCCTGTCACATTATTCACCGATGTTTGTCAATAGGGCCGATACCAATGTTTATGTGATTCATTGGTGATCGTGATTCATCCCTAATTTACTCTTTAATCTGAAAGTTTTGACAAAGTGTCGTTCAGCTGGAGACTACCCAAAACAAAACAAAGTTAATCAAGGAAAAGCAACTTGGTCTTTTCTATTCTAAGTTTCTTGTGCTTTCCCCCTTAGGTTTAGTTATTAATTCATCAATGAATGCTCATTTGATAAGTGGAATCCAATATCTCACTCCTCTATATGTTTTTTGCATCACAGTTTTATAATTGCTAGTTACATCCAGTACAGTAAATGTGATATTTGAACCGTCATTGTATACTTGATTCACTTCTAAGTACTCTCACTGTGAAGGAAAATCGAAACAGGAGACGTTAAATCTCATCAAGCTACAATGAAACAGAAAATTATAACTGTGTGTGAGAAAACATGTCAGTGATTCTTCACTGGCTTTACAGATAATTAAACATTACTCAAAGGGTAGTGACCAAAGTCTAATTAGAAAGTCCCCTAATTATTGTGATGAGGCAGAACATCTTTGCACATAACCCGTACAAGAGAAGCTAAACTTTAAAACGTTTAAACATAATTTTCAGACGAAGCACATTAGAAGATAGTTTTGCCATGATAATAGACGTAAAAGGAAACAAAGAAGCACCCAAACAGATGTGATTTGACCAAAAAAAGTGATCTCATTTGGTTTTAAAAGTGTCTTTTGAATAGTGAATGAATAAATCCTGAATAACGTGACATTCATTTGATAAGATACAGAGGCTTTGTGATAATGAAAAAATGGAACGAGGAGAGAGCTCAGAGGGGCAGGGGGTCATTTTGTCAAGGAAAGAAGAGAGACGTCTGCACTGCAACTGTAAAAAAGCATTATTAAATGCACCCACACCACAGTGAAAAATAACCCACAGGCTGGAGGGCATTTTAACAGAGTCCTTGGTGTGTGATTGGGAGGCGAGAAGGAGAGAGAGTGGAACAACAGCAGGTGGATGGGTGCAGGTTGAGGGTGGGAGTAGATGAGAAGAAATGGGGGAAAGGGGGGATGAGAAGGAGGAGGCTTAAGGGAAAGAGAGACAGTCGTATTACTGGATGGGGGAATAGAAAAGGTGTACAGGTAACATTGGCCCAGGAGAGCGTTTGAGGCGGAGGAAGAGGGGGGGGTCATTGTCGTGATCAGCTGGTCAGCCTCCTGCCGGCCGCCTGCCCCTCTGGAGGCCAATTAGAGGGGAGGTGGGTAGAGCCAGGAACACAGGAACCAGGACGCCCTACAGGCAAAAACACACATACACACATACAGTACAGTAACACAAAAAGACACACATTGATGCTGACACTGGATTCATTCAATAATAGAAGCCCCGGGACACACACGCTAACTGTACTCGGGGAAAGGCTGAAACTGCACATTCCTCATCTTTTTCAAACCTCTTCTTTCTTTTTTCTCCATAGAGTTTTAATCTCCATTATTTTTTGCTGACACTGGTGCTACGATTAAACAGGTTGTACTCACTTTTGTTTTATTGGAGGAGAGTTTGAACATAACGGCAACAATTTAGAGGTGCCTCTTAAACTCACCTTCTTTCTTCCAGCGGGGGGTTCTGGACTGGATTCAGACATTAATGTTAAGATGGCCTATCTAGACAACTTGAAACTGAGGGAAAAGAGTTACATTTTATAATCTTCAAATGAAAAACTGCTCAGTTAGCATATAAGCAAACATTTCCTTCCAAACTGTCTTACCTGTTTTAATCTTAATCTGTGTAATTGTTTGTTGTAGTGTTGGTCCTTTATTTATCCAGAGATAAATGATTGAGCTGAAGAAGCTCAGCATACATATTAGAATCGCGTACATATACAGCAGCAGAAGATATAACAAATAACAGCTGTCGCTTGCTAAATGTGGCCCACCTTAAGTAGATAATCGTACATAATTGATATCATACGAATAAAAGTTTAACTGGGAGTCCACTTGCTCTTGTGCAGTCATACACGGCTAAAAACATTCCCTCACAAAGTGCTGAGTGTTGACCTCAGATTGCAGAGAGACAACAATTCTGGCCTGTAATCAGGCTTCTCACTGAATTACCATAAATACGCTAACAGGACCTGTTGCTAAGAAGCTAGTCCTTCACATGTTTTCTATATTGTACTTTACTTAAAAGAGAGACAGGAGATATTAAAGATTCAAAGGTGGATTTGTTAATCAGATTTCAACCAATGCCTGAGTTTTTGCCATGTCTGCATGTTCTGGCTCAGGTAGTGGCAGCTTGCAGCACAATGAAACAAATGTGGGTAAAGTACAGTAGAAAGATCTGCATATCTTAGGTTTATTTTAGCTCTTATAATCCTTTATAAATGGCTGGATCAGCTCTGATAGTATGTCTTTCAGATCGGCTGGGGACATTGCCGTTTGGATAAAGCTGTTGGTACAGTTTTATGTGTTTGTGTGTGTGTTTACTATCCACCTCACGACCTTGAGTCACTCTCCACCATCACCACCCCTGCAGTGCTTCAGAGTGGCTCTTTTGAAGTAGAAAAATCTCAGAAAGGTGAATAAAAGACACCTCCTAAAGTTCAGCCTGAAACTCTGAAACAGCTACTTTTCTCTCTCACACACACACACACACGGTATACACACACACACACACACACACAATTATCTGCAACTGGAGCCCTGATTATCTGCTGGTGAGCCACCGACCATTAGTGATGTTTCCTGACTAATAGGTGCTGCAGTGGCAGGTCTGTAGTGAAAACTGGTCATTTTCTGTGAGCTCTGTTGCTGTTAGCTCAGATCCTAATAAGACAGGAGGAAGGTCAAGTGCATTTGCAGTATTGATGGATTACACAGAATGACCTTTAACTAAACCTCCAGTCAGTATATGTATAATCACAGCCAAAGTCAGTTAATCCAATGTGCCTACATCCTGAAACACCAGCCACATACAGTATGTGCCTGCTTTGAGACTTAGCCAAATGTATTCAGTTTCCTATATATTTTATATACAGTACAATTTCTTGTCGTGTCGGTAGGTTAATGTAGACATTACCCACTCAATGAGTATCTGTAACTTTAACCTTCCTGTGGAATAACCAGAATATTGCAGAGTGTACTATTGCGATGCCAGCTGCTGATTCAGGTTAAGTGTCAGACAAGATTTATGAGAGCATTTGAAATGTTGCCACACATTGAAAAGTGACCATTAAATAGTGACTTTTACTTCTCTGGTTGGGTAAACCTAATGAATCGGCTTGCCAAGAAAATATATTTAAAAAAATCCTTTGAGGCTTAATTATAGTTTAAAGTTGATACATTTATGAACAATTATTGTGCTGTCTTGTGCAAGTGATTATCCTGTAAAGTAGTACTGGCTATACTAAATGATCACATCCACTTCTAATGTACAGTGTATGTGAGAGGTAGAAGGCAGGGCTCTACAGTGGGAGTATTTCACTCTCATTTCCCTCTAAAAATAGATTAGTGTGAACAGCAATAAACTGATCATAGTAGAGTTCTCCATGGAGACACAGCCAGTGGACAGTGAAAAAGTATCAGTGCTGTATTTTTACATGTGGACATCGACTAAAAGTAAGTCTATTACACTTCATATTCAACCTGAAACAGACAAAGAGAAATATGAATCTTGAAGTGTGATTCCTAAGGTTCATCTTATGAGACTTAGCTTACATTTAAAGGCTTTATATGCGATTTTTTGATCCAGCAGATGTCGCCTTTGAGCACCAGCATGAAACCAAAACAACTTGCGCTGCATTGTTGTGTTAGCATGCTAATGCTAGTGATCTTTATTATGCTCGTATCTTCACACTGCATGTAAATTTACCTGAAATGAGCGTGATCTAGAAACACAGTTAAGCAGTGAGTACAGTATGTTATTCTTCTTTTCTCTAGTCCCTCAATTAAACAACTTTTATACGTGAGGGGAGGAGCCGGCCGGCCGTCCGGGCGATGTAAACAAAGTGAAGATAGGACTCTGAAAACTCTGAAAACATCACAGACAGTGGGACTCGGGTGTTACACCCATTGTAGACAGTCATGACTCACAGAGTTATTTTCAGAGGATATACTTGATTTATATTATATTTAAGTCTGAAAAATCACATATTAAGCCTTTAAAGTAGCATGGTGACCACAGGGATGTGACTGATCAGTACCAGAATTTATTTTCGGTTGAACTGATTTTTAATATTTTTTTTATTAATGTTGGCCCACAATGCCTGTCAAAAGTTATGTTGAATCTGTGACGAAGCCCCCAATGCTAGCTGGGGCTGTAACTCTGGTTAATGGGCCTGCTCTCCCTACTCTACTGCCTGGATGTAGAACTGCATAATGGACAAACGGCATCTAGTAGGAGGAGCTTGGTTTCACGGATTAAGTTGTATGTAGGCTGTTTTGAGGTTAAACTGGTACATCGATCAGGTCAATGCGTAGCTACTATTAGCAAAGACATTTGGACTTTTACCTGCAAGGCTAACCGAAGGCTGTTGGTGCCTGCACTGCTAACAGTAGCCACTTTCAGCACACCAATCACACCAAGTAATGTACGTCTCAAGTGCCACACATTTCCGTGTCAAACATTTAACATATCCATCAAGTTTGTTAATGAAGAATGTGATTAACTGTTTTAATGGATTCTAAATAAGCTAGACCCAATATGGTTTTTGACAGTATTTAGCCATGTTAAGTAAATTGTGCTTAATTTTGACTCTTTCCAAGTTTTTCTAACCTTTAGACTATTTAACTCGTCTGAATTAAAATTTCTGTTCATTTGACAGGAACATTTGTTGTTAGGAACATACCCAATACTGACTAATGACTACTGAGTGATGTCATTTAAGCCAACATGACTTCACTGTCATTACAATGACCACTGAAGCTAATGCACACTCAGTATTGATATTTATGTATCAACTAATATACATGGTTTGCTTCTAGTGTGACATTAAAAATTGGGGACTGTGGAGAAAAAAGCCAACTACCATATCAAAGTGGTAGATTATATCTTCCGCAATTATTTTAAGTGATGTTATTAATTATCTTCATGGAGTTCATCAGCATGTTGTCAGAACCAAATTGTGTAAAAAGAAACAAAAAGGTGCCGACATCTTTATCCACCCTCTGTGTTTTTCCGTAAAAATGGCTGACAAAGTAAATAATGTGATGTGATTTCAGTGACATAACAGCCCAGCCCAGTCATGCCAATCCTATTTCATAATTAGAATATCCATTGTGGTTTAAATTGTATTTATTAAAATATAAATAGTATTGTTCCTTTTTAAGTCTTACAGCACATGTCATATTTCAGAACTTTGGGTGAACGTTTCCTTCATGGACTTCTCTTCTCCACTACTTTAAATGAATTGAAAAAACAACGTTTTAGAAAACTCATTGTTAATGCACAGAGTTGATGCACTGAAATACATGGTCTTACATCAAACCAAGCAGCACTGCCAACACTCAGTTGAACTAATGAACCATGCCTGCTGCTGATAGCCAGTGTGTACACTCTTTGAAAAACATCAATCAAAGCAGCCATTAAATACTTAAATAAAATACTGATGGTACTACAACAGAGGTTTTTAGCTGGCTCTGTTACTGCTTGTTCACTTAGCAACAATTTTCTCTAACACCCAGTTAACAGTGCTGGAGAGGCTCATAGAGCACATTTCAAGTACCGATTTGACCGCTTGGATGGATGAAACCAGCAGTTGTGTAGCAACAGCATCTATTACAGCATTTATTACACAATACTTTGTGTGTATGTGCTGGTAAGACTTGCCAGTCTTTGCGTCTCCATCCCAATTTTTCATTTCATTTCCAAAAATACATCTCCACAAATATATCTCTCAATAATACACATGTTGTTTAATTTGCCTACATTCTGTAGCTTATTGACATGATGAATATTTTTGCTGCAAGTGGGGCACATTTAATATTTTCTTACTCTGCTTCACACAGTCTTTTGTAAGATTTTAAAGCAGCCTGGATAACAGACGTCCCATTAAGCTCTCAGCTTGTGGTCTGTTTTCACCCTAACTCCCAAGACACTTGCATTGGAAGGTAGTTAAAGGAAAAAAGAGCAATCTTAAATTCTGCAAAGGGGAGGACCTACTAGATTAGTCTATTTTTAGACCAGCGCCTTCTTTTTTCTTTGTCGCCACTCCTTTAAAGATCTAAGAACTGTTACAGAGAGCCGTCTCCAAAGACAGAAAGACACGTTGAGGGATTAAATCTCTCCAGGGAATCAAAGAGTGATGGTGACAAAGAGTGAGAGTGAGAACACAATGTACAGGTAGAGAGTTAGATGAAAAATCAGGTTTAGTCAAAGAGTGGCTCCAAATCTCCCAAATCTGGGTGTGGACACAACAAAGCAAAGCGCTTTATTTATCCAGTCAAGCAAAAAGCATATTAACATAAAACTGGTCTGTTGATAGACAGAACGCCCTTAATGACCTGTGTTTGGCAACATATGTCAGCAATAACGTTTTCTGTATTTTACATGTCAAGGTAATTTTGTCTTACGGGTGAAGATATACACAGCAGAGCAGTATCTGAAGATGTCATACATCACTAGATCTCAGGGCTCCAGCCTTAGGAGTTCTCATTCTGTTAAACAACGATGTTTTCATTTGGAAACATCCACCGCATATATTACATAATTTGAATTTCTGATCACAACAAAGTCTCTGCTAAAGCTAGAAGCCCATCCATAGAGAGCCATTGTACACCATACATCAATCATACCCTTCCTTTTTACACAGATCCTGATTGAAGATGTGATTTACATTATTGACAGTTGGCCATTGAACGAGCAGCTTAAAGTCAGTCTTCGTATTCACTGTGCTGAAGAACTATCGATTGGATTCTGCTGATATTAACTCCTTCTAGAGGTTGAGCTTTAAAATATATGGAAAGTGGGTTTCCTGTCACAGTGATAAGTCTTGATTTTAGAAACTCAAATGTGTACTTTAACTTGAACTCTCACCCAGAAGAAGCTGTTTGTGTCCCCTGTGAAACCAAAAGTCAACAATGACATTTGAATGTTGACCATAACCGTGATGTATTCCTGAACTTTAATAGTATTTTTTGTTGTCTTAATCTGGGTTTTTCACACACCACAACGTCTTAATCCAGTCGGGGTTAGGACAAAAACTTTCACATGAAATCTGAACCCTGATGTCTTGGGTAAAAATCCAATATTTATTTCTTTATTAGACATTAACTAACATCTTGCACAATCAAAAAAATGGTAACAAATCTTTTGGGAGCTTTAGAGACCTAGCCCAGCCATCAAAACATCAACCTGAATATGGCGCTGGTATGGGTTATGGGCACTGACAAGGGTCAGCATCAGAAATTGGATACGATGCGATACTAGAGCACGACCGATTAATCGGCCTGTCGATAATACCGGCCTATATTAGCATATCCAGTGACTATCAGTATCAGATAGTTGTGCCGATATTACTAGATTCATTAGCCAGTCAAAAAGCATTTCATTTGCATCATTGTATTACACTAGCAGTCCTTTCTCAACAGCAGAGTGTGCTATATCGATACAACCAAGCATTATCACGCTTCAGAGTGTCAGGCTGGGATGCTTGTACATGCGTAGTTACAGTGGATTGACCATCTTGACTTCTTTATATCTTTTACACAAGTGTTTGATGACTGCATTTGAGCGATCAACGAATTCATTAGTATTTCTATATTTATCTTTACTGATTGAACATAGATCTAAGAAAGATATCGACCGATATATCAGTATCAGATTTTCTTTTCTCCCTGATATCGGTTTTAGTTTTGGCTTCAAAAATCTCATATCAGTCGGGCCCTATACTATACGATACAATGTGATGCGATATGATACTCTTTATTGTCCTGTTGGAGGAATTAGTCTTTGACTCCAAGTGTTGCATAAATTTAACTGTCTCCACAGATGTATTAATAAATAAATAAACTTTTTAAGCAAACAACAATCTACATGTTAACAGTGAATCACAGTTCAATAAAAAAACACAAAGAACATACAGCATATTGCACAATATTAATTCACACAAGATCTGCATTATAAACAACAGTATGAAGATTCAGAGGAGAGTTATTTACCAAATCCTATACTCACCAAAGTGACTATTTCTGGATGTGATTATTTATTGATGCGTAATAAACTGTCAGACTGGATCTGCTGCTGACATGAATAATCGTCTTGTTGAGCTTTAGCTTTCACAATGTTTCAGTGTCAACATTTAAAATGCAAAATAACAACATGCATTTCCCCTCCTTTTCTCCGTCTCTCTGTGTCTCTGCCTCTCAGTGGTCAGCAGGCCTTCCTGTTGGAGAACGTGCCCTGTAACAACGCCAGCTGCCACAGTGTGGGAAGGATGTTCCACATCCACTGGGACCAAACTGATTTGGGAGCCATCCAAAACGCTGTCATGGCAACTTTCTTTGACATCTATGAGGACGTGAGTACTTTGTGTTGAACTTGTCCCTGTCCTCCGATTCTTCTCTTATGCTTTTCTCTGCGTCATGAGCTGCCATATAAATGTGTCAGTGAAATGTCATCACTTTCCTCGGTATTAAAGAAGTCAATGCCAAGTGAATCTCATCGAGCATTCAGGAACATTTGATTTCTGTAATGCAGAAAACTGGATTATGTGTTCAGTTTTTTGTAACACTGACGTCAACAAGTGATTGAAGTTTCTTTCCTTTAATGCTCAGACGAAATGTTCCAGACTTGGACTGATGACAGAACTATGTCATGTTCTGTTTGTAATTACTAAAAGTAAAGCTTCAGATCTACAAGACAAAGTGCTATTATCTCTTGTTTCCTTTGTATGCTTTTCTGCTGATGTCTTACAGTTATTTCTTCCATGACATCTCCTATTTTACCTGGCTCTTATACACTTGTTTTTAGACATGCAGTACACATAATGACTCTTTTTGTGTTGCACAGACTGAGATCCCTACACACACTCACTCACAAAACCGGGGCCTGCACACACTAGCGCTATCTTACAGTCTACTGTATGTGCATGTCTTATCATAATTAATTATTACTGCTGATGTGGCCTGTCCGTTACATCCAACTCTTTCTCTCTCACTCACTGGAGAGAGGGTTTAGAGGGACTAGAACGAGGAGATAGAACGGGGGAAGCACAGGGATGATAAGATAATAGCTGGATCAGTATTCCAGTGTGTTAGAAGAATAAAAATGTACATCAGAAGAGACACACACACACCGTGCTCCTATTGTCCCTTATATGCCTGTCTTCATTTGCAGGGTATATTAGACATGCTGGTTCTAAGCCAGGCAGAGGGCAAAAAAGACCCGACCATCCATGCCTTGAAGAACAATTATGAAGCTGATGCCTACTTTGTGAAAGTGATGGGTAAGTGATGAATTTGTCCAGTTGTATCAGTCCTTTTTGTTAAGATTACTGTAGAGATAGGGAAGTGGATAGAGTCAGAATTAATGTAGAGAGACAGGTGGACCGACATGCAGGAAAGGAGCTACATGTCTGACTCAAACTCAGGCCGTCCGCTTGGAGGACCACAGGCTCTGTACATGGGGCACACGTACTAACCACTACTCCACCGGCACCCCTGTATCAATTATTTTTAAGGGGCCACATGGAGAAAGAAAGAGGCAACATTTTCCTTATTTACCTTCTTCCCATGAAATCATCTCCAAATTCTGATTCCAAAAGAGAAATACACTTACAATTTAAATAATTCCTGATTAATTGTTTTTTTGTCATTTGTATTATAACAGCCCCTCCTTGACTAATTAAAATCATTGAGCAGGAGCAGATGTTTCCCTTGAGCTAGTAACCAGCTGCTCATGACTAATATCTGTCATATTTTTTGGATTTGTAGCCTCAGGCTACTCGATTGGTGGTGAAAGGGGGATCTTGTCTGAGCTCCTTGTTTTATTTAAACCTGAATGGAAAGGCTACAGTATGTGCACACAAAACGTAGGAGAGGAAATGAACCTGTGAGCTTAAAAATGAAGGGGATCATGCTATGGGCATTAGAGAAGTCTCACATATTGTATCAGAAGTCTCTATTGATCACATACTGTGAGACTTATTTGGGCTAATTGAGCGGCACACAATCTGGACGAAGTAAGGCGCAGAGCAGAAAGAGGTTGGATTAAGTTCCTTAATTACACATTGGTGTGTTATCTGGTGCAACATGAATCAAACCAATCAGTGCCGCCTCTCATTTCCTTTAAAGCCCGGTGCACCTGCAGGCAGACACGATGCTCTTTACACGGTGAATTTCAGTCTTCATTCTTAGATAGACTATAGGCCCTGACCAGCTCATGTAACATCTCTCTTTCTATTGTGCCCGTAACACGCAGAACACACACCACACTGAATGAGCTGTGCTGATTCCTCCAATTGAAGATATATCGGTTGAAGCATTCTCACAACATCAGAAACGAACAGTGCCGTTCAAATGAAAAGGGACACTGTTTACATGTATGTACGTTTGTCAGTCACACTTAAGACCTGGTTTTCACAGACAGGAGAAACTGTAGCCTCACTATCTGCCTGTGATGCTCAGAAAGAGTTTTTATGTTTTTGGCTCACTACTTTATTTCCCCCTTAGTTAATAGATTTCACTTTTTTCACTGAGTTAAACTCAAGATGCGTTCTTTTGAAGTCAAAATGTTGGTACAGTGTTAGTTCCTAGTGACATTAAAAGGAAAGTATAAATAGATCCACTCTGGGTCTGGGTTGGGCTTTTGCACAGTTGTATCTTTCAGTCTGCACTGCTTATTAGTAATAATGTTTCAGAACAGAAGGTTCTGTCTTCTTTTAAAATGAGAATTACAATTACTCAAGAAATACACACACTGAAACCATCGCCATTCCCTCTTAAAACATAAAGGAGGGCATCCTTACTTACACACTGACAGTATTACTCACTATGAATACTCTTTGCCAAGACTGACATAGATACACAGATTGAACCTGTTTGATACTGTGGTAGAGTTTATGTCTTCATTCATGTGAACATTTCAGGGTTCTGGTAGACTGAGCCTACATCTAACTAATCAAATATGTGTTGTAGGTGCAAATAATTACATTTCCTCATGTTCATGATGTTCAGAGCATTGGACAGAATCAATACATTACATTACACAGCATCCAGCACTATAGTGAAGTGAAATCTTCAGATCAAGAATCATTTTAAATTAAAATCACATTCACAAGGGTAGTGGCGCAGTAGATAGCTCTGTCGGTATGTTTTTAAGTGTTTGTGTGGATCTTCTTTCTATATTAGCAACAAAAAAAACAGTAACATACCTCTCTTACATCCATTTAAATGACACAAAGCAACCTGTTTAAAGGAAGAATGTGCGATTTTTTGATCCAGTAGATTTAAATTTTGAGAATCTGATGTTTTTTAAGACACCTCTGCCATAGTGAATCCTCCACTCTCCTACAGCGACACACCTCCAACCCCTCTCCCCTTGTGTTTGCATGAAGGAGATATCAAATTGGAATGCAGCATAAGAGATTACAGCAAGTGCCTGACATATTCTCCTTGTCTCGAGCTGCATTGTTTTGTTAGCAGGCTAATGGTAGCGCTCTAGTTAGCTCGTATCTTCAAACTGCATGTAAATTTACATGGAATGAATGTGATCTAAAAAAGTTTACATGACATTCAAATAAGCAGTGAGTACAGTATGTTATTCTTCTTTTGTCTAGCACCGTTTGAGATAACATCACAGAGAGATCTGCGCCTCACACTCATTGTAGACAGTCATGACTCAGAGGATATACTGGATTTCTGCTGTATTTATGTTTAAAATGTCGCACATTTTTTCCTTTGGGCATGCACTATCAATCCAGGTGCCAAACAAACGGACTATTTTAAGTGTTGAAAACTCTATTCTAACCTAACCTAATCTAACCTAATCTAGCATAATCTTGTCTAATTCTGCAGATATTCTTGGTTATTAATGTGACAAAAGGCTGCCTTCACATTTGCATCAAACTCCATTTGTACTTTAAACCTTTTTTTTTATTTTTTTAAAGATGTTTATTTTGGAGCTTTTTTTGCCTTTATTTAGAGACAGGACGGTGGATGTGAGAAATCAGGGACAGAGAGAGAGAGAGAATGACATGCAGTAAAGGAGTGATTGAAACCCGGGCCACCAGCTTGGAGGACTATGGCCTCCGTACATGGGTCGTGCATACTAACCACTAGGCAACCGTCACCCCCTCAAACCTTTTTTTTTTAATACAGTATATACTTGATATTCCAAACCCAGCCCATCTTATAAAGTATTGAAATGTGTGACTGATATAGGGACTGCACCTGAAGTTGGTGTGTCTGGATGCTGCGGGTCACAACGACAAGCACAGGAAGCCAAAACGTGAATTAGTCGCTGCTTTTTACAAAATAAATTACAGCAGCATCACATTTCTTATATTTCATACATCAATAAACATAACTGTTGGGAAAGGAAGAGGCATGCATCGTCACTAGCCTGAGAGTATCTCTTTGATGTAGGTGTGTGTGTGACCTTGACTTATCCATGGTGTTATTGCTATAAAACAAATATTGTTCTATGCCTCTTAACACTGCTGCTCCTTCCATTATCCATGTCTTTGCTTACTGCAGCACATCAAACAAAACACATGGATACAAGCGCACCAACAAATGCCTATTCATCCCCCTTCCATGCAAAAACTGTCAGCTCCACAGCACCTCCTCGTCATTTGACTTTACGTATTCCATTTTTACTTGTAAATATTTCATGCATGTTCAGTTTTGCATTTTCTCCCTCTAGCTGGCTACAGGCCTGTGTTTCAAACATCAGGCAGCCAAGATAAAGCTGTATCCATCAAGTGTTACACCCCTGTTGACTTTTCATTCCTTTCCCCCATGAATGTGAGCTCATGTGCAGCTTAGTAGACGCACACCTTGCATTAGACCTCCCCGAGGGGTAAACTGTTTATTTACCAATCCTTTCAGGAGTCTCTGATAGCTGATAGCACTACTGTAATAAGTGAGACCGAGTGTGTGAACGTCATATTCAGACCTGCCACATTCTGTCAGCCACTGATGGGTTTCTGCAGACAGCCTCGACCAGCCCTCCGTTCTGTGAGATGGAATCTTATTTGCGCTCTACGACATCCCTCAGCCCTCACCTGAGCGTTATTGAACAACGCCCGCTGAAGGATTGACTTTGTGTCGGACTCTCTGTGCGTCGGTGTGCATGAATGTGTGGACTAGATCCCAGGATGTACACAGATTTCCCACTATAAATCCATCACTGTTCGGCCTCAGACAGCAGCCATGTCTCTCTGCCTGCTGGAGGCCTGGACTCGTGCTGGGCTTTTCATTGTAAGATGACCTGAACCTTTTATGCTCTGACATCTTATCCTCCCAACATGCCAATAGTTCACACACTACACATTCCATCAGTAGCATTATATATATATTTTTTTTGCCGTTGCACCATATATTATTCAGGAGCAAGCAAGACGTTGTTGGATGTATCTGCAGACCAAGGATGTCATGCTGTGAAAAAATGATGTATCCTGCCATACTGAGAAACCAGTATATATATATATATGGTCTGTATGTTATTCTGTTATGACACTTCTTCAAGAAATACTCAGTATAGTGTATAGTTGCAGTTCAGTTTAAGTTTTTTGTTGTTGTTTTTCTGTGTGTAGAAACCCAGTGTAATTGTGAACTTTGAAATTGTCACTATGCTGGTGTCGTAGCTCTAGGTGGCGCTGTCTGTCATTAGGTCGATCTTACATTAATCTCAAAGGAAAATGGCCAAAATCGAAACATTACACCTCCTTAGCATCAGCCTGCGAGCATTATTATAGTAAGCATGTTAATGAGATTTTAGCATGTTCTTAAAAGTGTGATTGTGATTGTACCTTTGTTTACTATTGACATGGTTGTGATCCAATTCCAACTACATAAATGATGAGCAAGGAGGGCAAGGGGCTGCTCTTTCTACGGTGTGTTGAGAAGACAAAACCCAATAGAAGTGGTACCATGCAGTTTTACCATCTTTAGCCAGGAAGAGCAGCTCTTCCAGTTAAAACAAGAATGTCTCTTAACACCTGGAAGCAATGTGCCCTTATCTGCAAGGGTTTAGGGCAACCCTGAACCAGTTTAACCACCAATTATACAAAAAGGATTTAAAGACTCTATATACAGTTTTTAAGGTCATGAAAAGGTGGATTTGTTCTCAGGGGTTAGGGCAACGTCTACTGCTGTTAGCTAAAGCCTTACTACACACAGGCAGTGAGATATCTTGACTGGACATCACGTAGGGGATGAGAAAAGTTCTGATTGGCTCATTGAAATGTTACAGAAACACAATACTATACATGTGTCACATGATTAACTTTGTTACATGAAGACCTGGCAGACATTGAAAACAGCGAGTGGAATTAAATTATATCACCTAAAACTTATCTTCCCATCTCTTATACATGTCTCATCGAATTGACACTAACTACGAATGTCATTACGATTATGAAATTGATCGATATATGTCGTAGTAGTGGAGAACTTTAAGCCCTGCAGTAACTGCAGCACAATACTTTTAATATAAGTGTCACACTTCGAATTCAGCCATAACCCTAATCATGACGGGAACTTCCCAAAAAGCTTCCTTCGCTTACCAACTCAATTACATTTTTTAAGAGAATACCCCCAGACCCCCTTCCATGCATTTTTCTGTCATATCTCATCATCTTTTTTCACTACTCTAGTGTTTGCAGGTCTCAAAAAAATCATTACCAGGTTATAATTAGTTTGCATAAGCATATGTTTACAGCAGCCACAGTAAGGACATAGCTGTTGGCCCTGATCCTGGATATGCAAAAAGAGAAAAACTCTCAGTTTTTTTTACTCACATTTTAAGCACAATTTAACAAAATGGCAATGGCATATGTATAGGTGGCTCTTTTGTAACATATTTTATAAAATTTATTTTCTGCTTGAAACCCTGAGTAACTGCCAACTCACTGCATACAGTCATAATTTCACTCACTCTGCACCTGGCTTTTAGCCCTGGTGTTTGTGAATCGGACTGATTTTTGTGAGACTCATTTACATAACAATTGGCCAGTTTTGCTCTAAATGGCTGCATAATGGGCAATTTAGATAGATTGACTGCACAGTTAAAGACAGTTACAGAGTTTCTTTTTGTCTCATTCTCAGCCCTATAGGTACGAACAACTCAACCAAGAGATGGTCACCTATTTATTGCAGAAAATTACACTCGACCAATGCTAGTTTAGTCAAAGAGAGACACTATTAATTTAACTGATTTAACATTAAGTATGCTTCTGGTGCTGATTAAGATGTAGTCTTAAATCCATTGGTGTATTCAGACTAGATCTACCATTAAGTTTTTAAAAGTATCTGCATGCATATAAGATTTGTCTTTGATTTGCACACATCACAAATTTCCCATTGAAGAGAGTCGCACACAAAGTATATTACCGGATTTAAAGATTCTTCAGGAACATAGTCAGGGCATCATTACTCTCCAGTCTTACACAAAGCAGTGTGGTTTCACTGTACGCTGTAAGAGACAATGAAGCACAGAGTTATTGCAGGGTGGACAGATGGATGGTTGATTACTGCTGCAGAGGGAGGAAATGGGAGAAATCATAAACTCCAAAATTAGAAAAAAAGGATGAAATGATGCGTGATGGCAAAGAATGAGGGAGGGGAGATCTCTGCATGAGCATCTCAGAGTGTGTGTTAGTGTTTGTGTAGCTGTGTGTGTGTGGGATAGAGATGAAGAGAGAGACTGACAGGCAGAACTGTATGAGTTGATTAGTTTCCTGCTCACTTATTAGGATGCAGATTAGCTGCATTGAGAAACATCTGGGAGCTTTTCTCAGTCCCTTCTCCTCTCCACTTCTCACCTCATTTTTCATCACTGCTCCTCTTTTACCAAATCCAGCTCCCTTCTTTCCTTTTTTTCAACATTTTCTCCTCTCCTTTCTTCCTCCTCGATCTTTTCTCATTCCTGCACATTTCATTTCCGTTCCTTTAACTGTCTCCAGCTTGTGTTTTTACCTTGATCTCACCTCTGCTCCTGCCCTCACCCTGCCATCACTCCTCTTTTTGTTTCTCTTCAGCACAGGTCTCATTTCCTGTCCTCCTGCTTCCTCCTCGCCTCTCTCATTCTGCCAGTCACAGCTTTTTAATTCACATTTATTTGGTTTCATTCAAATGACGATGAGGAGATTTAGATCGAGGCTTTTATTGTGGCTTTGTTGTCCAGACGATGATTTTACCAGAGGCTGTATATTCAGATTGGTGTGAATACTTCTTCAGAGCACAAAGGAGGCTGAGTGTGAGCGTCAGCTTCCATTTTAGTCAGAAAAGCCTCCTGCAGCAGCATATGTTGACAGTGAAGGCATAATGGCTCTGCCTGCAAATGTGACCATAAGCAAACCACAAAACACAAAAACTAAATAAATCAATATGTGGCTGAGTTAAAAAAAAAAATGGAATCCAAAAATGATGTTACCTTGCCCTGCGTCAATCATTTTCAGTGGTATATAACTGGAAGCCTTCACAGCCATCTTACATGCAGCAGTGGGTAGGACACTGTTTGCCTTTAATTTCTATGCTGATGACACTTACTGCTTTACACATCCTCTGCCCCGTCTTATTTCACGTCTTTAGAATGCATTTGATATATAGTACAGGAAGACCTTTGTCAGCTGCAGCTTGTTCTAAATGCAATTAAACCTAGACGCATGGTATTCACAACCTGAAGAGAGGAAGAGAAGCATTGTCAGAAAGAAGTACAGAAACTTTGAATTTGCTCTTGTCAGTGTCAACCCACTCCATGCTTTTTGGATAAAGCTTTTGAAAAGGCACTTTAAGAAATGTATAATGTAAATGTAAAAGGTGGAACTGCCTGCCTTTTCATTTTAGCAGCATCTTGGTTTTTAGTCTTGTTTTTATTTTCTTCTTGTTCAATTGCTTAGAGTGTAAATGATTGTCATAACTGATTTGTTGCTGTCATTTTACTGTAATGTGTTGCCAACCAAAACCACTTTGGATGACAAGAGCATGTTCTGTAGACAGTCAACCTGTTTCCCTGTAACTTTAAAATAATATAGTTAATTAACACAGTGGCCTGGTTCATCTGAAAGTGAAACCTTACCGAAGCCTTTTGCAGCTGTTCAGAGACAGTGAGCATACAATAATGTGATAATGATGTTACCCTGAGCGAACACTGAGCAGAGAGGACTCCCTCAGGGATCTGAATCTCCACGGCAGTGCAGCTTCATGTCTTGCTCACTCTTTACCAGACAAGATAGCGACTATAATAGTCGCTATCTTCTCAGCACTTAAAATAAAGCCTTACAGTAAACATGAGCAAATAATACACCTGTTAATCAAAGAGATATTTAAATTCCAGCTGGACTAAAGAGAAGAAAACAATCAGAATTTTTCAGTCCAATTTGTTTGATGAATGTGGCTAATGTTAGCAGTGCTAGCATTACCAAGTAGTAGAGCCAGGATAGCAGGCCAACAAACCAGAGCTACAGCCCCATCTAGAGGCCGGTGGCTGCATTACAGCTTAGACGCAACATTCAACAAGGATTGTGGGCCTACATTAAAAACAATATTAATAATTTATTTAACCAATTAGTAAGTCAGGTGCCGACTAGTATGGGTGACAACGTTTAATCCTTTAGTCATCTAACCGTACACATCCCTTGTTTAAATATTTTGAAGTGACAGTTCTTTAATTTGATTTTACAAAGTCTAATCTATTATTAACCTGAAAGCTAGACGAAGCTACAACAATTCTGTTTTTATCATTCCTGTAAAAATTTGTTTATTTCTGGAGATGCTGATTTGTAAGACCAACTTTAACCTCACTCTCTCAGCATCATTATGTGTGTCTGTTGGCTTGTGTGTGCATTATGTGTCTATGCATGTCGGTGAACAGTCCTGCAGTCAGCAGAAGCAGCATGAGAACAATGAGAAGAGATAAGCATCTATAAGAATGAATGCTGCTCAGATGTCACATCGTTGTGTTGTGTGTCATTGTGTTTGTGTGTAAGTTGTGTGTCTGTTTGATTTACACTTGTAGCCATTAGCACTGATGGAGCTTGTCGTGGTTCCCTGTATAGGTCTGCTCATCACATTTGGCTCTTACATGTACGTGTGTTTGTGACGTTAGCTGACCAAACAGCTCAGGACTGTGTTGTAATGTTTACATGTGGTTACCATGGCATCAAAGTTTCTTTTGAACTCCAATGAAGGCACAATTACAGGTGAGGCTCCAAAAACATTTAGACCATCCCTCTGCATCCCTCCAAACAGTTTTTTAAACCGTGTAGAGATCTGATGAACAAATATCTGTCTTGTTTTCTAGCAACAAGGCATGTTCGGTGTCAAAAGACTTTTTAATCTTTTATTGCATGCATGAACATAAGTAAGCTCCTTCTCGTACACAAACAGAAACAATTATTTTTTTGGGAGACAGACGGTTTGCAGAATTGTTTGTTTTGAGTTAGTTACAAAAAAAATGATTCCCCATGGAATAACCTCTCTGCACAGTGAGAATTTCTTTGTCTTTTCTGGATGGTTAGAAATGATCTCATCTGTTCCAAACTACAAAACTACAAACATTTTCTTGGTCCAATGTTTCCAGCAAGCATAAGAAAACAAACTTCAAATCAGTGTTATACACAGATTTGTATCTTTCAATGAAACATTTAGGATTCAATTTTAAACTCCAAAATGACAGTATGTTTGTATTAAAAACAGCTGGAAAGTGCTGAACAGGGAGACATTTGGATTTAGCACTCATTAAGAGAGATTCTTTCATAACAAGTTTTGTACACACATGCATAGATGAGTTTGAAGACTTACTTTTATAGGGCAGTCATGTCCCCAAATGTATAAAACTTTAATACACACACCTGGCATCTAGAAGCAGTAATAACACTAAAGCGCAATGGTGAGAGATGACCTGATTTCAGCTTCCCAGCCCACAAACTGGCAGCAGGATTAAGAGCATTGAGGACCCCCCTCAATAATATGATTGTATTATACGTGTGATGCCTTTTTTTAGCCACTTTTCTGATTAAACTGTAGACTAGCGTCTGTCAAAAGGGGCGGACATGTTGGATTCACAGAACCTGACTTTTATTTATAATTAAAACAGAAACAAATCCAAACAGTAGCCTGTGTTTCATTGAATAAGATGTGTTCACTGGTTTGGGGGAAAGAGGATCCACCACTTTGTGAAACGTCTTGTGTTTCACTGCCATGGAACAAGATGCAGAGCTTTCACAGATACATCTTGGTCATTAGTTTATTGATTTTTATTGATTTTTTTATTGAAAAATGGTTGGCTATGTGCAATGTTTTGGTAAATCTCCCATGAACTGCAAAAAACTCAAAACCTAATCTCGGAACTCAAAGCAAACACTAAACAGGGTGTCATTTATAAATCAGTGCGTAGAATCAGTACTAAAAGTGTATGTACGCCAAAAAAATAAATAAATGGCGTGTTCCAAAAATATCCTTTACAGGAGAAGTGGTATACGCCAGTTTCGGTCCTGGTTTTGTTAGGTTACATAATGCATGTACATGTTCATTAATGAGACCACAGAGACATAGAAAAACTGCCTTGACTTTACTTGTGGTATCGTAGAATTATGTTTATGAGGTTGTCAGAAAATATTGATTAATTAAAAAATTGCAAATCCAATGTTTTTTTACCTTTCTATAAATCTCAAAATTTCTTCAGACTGTAGACTCATGACTACCGTATTGTTAAACATATCCTCAAGGCAGATTCTTACCAATACACAGCCCTTCTGTGAACTCTGATGTCATACCTCGTTGATCTACAACTGTCCACAGCAGCTTCATACACTTAATGAAAACACATGACAAAAATGCCTCAGCCTTTTGAGTTTTATTATTTTTTACAGATCAACACCCTGAGCTGGGCTACCTCCTAACTTTCTATAGGCTCATCTACTGATGTGCAATCTCTCCTGTTTAATATATATCTACTCCTGTCGCTGTTTCAAAAGCTTGTAGAAAAAATGTTGGATGCCATTCGGAAACACATTCTTTACAATCTTTTCGTTACCTTTTTGACATTCATTTTCTGCAACGCCCACCTACATGCTGGAAAAAACTAAACTTTTGAGACTATTACTAACAAAACAGTAATGGAGAGGGCGAGAAACAAACAGAAAATGGGGGGAGGCAAGCATAATACACCTTAATAAGGTGAAGAACAGGTTAAAATGAAAACGTTGAAGCTAGATAAAACCAAGTAGAGGGTTAGAATAAATAATAATAATACATTTTATTTATAAGCGCTTTTAAAAACTCAAAGACACTTTACAATAGTTAAAACATAAAGAACAGCACAGTAAGGACAGACTAACAGACATCGCAGCATTACACACAAATCATAAAGATAACAACAATAAAGGTAAAGTACAGAAAACAGAAAATACATCACAATCATACATTAAAAGCTTGTTTGAAGAGGTGAGTTTTGATAAGTTATTTGAAAGTAGGAGGGTCGGTGCAGTGTTGAATGTGTGTAGGGAGTGAGTTCCAGAGGGAGGGGGCAGCTATGGAGAAGGCTCTGTCACCCCAGGTTCGGTGCTTGGTTCTAAGAGGGGGAGATAGGAGGTTGGCTTTTGAGGAAGTGAGGCTGCGTGCAGGAGTGTGAGGGTGAAGGAGAGCCGTGAGGTAGGAGGGGGCCTGGTGGTTAAGGGCTTTATGTGTGAGGAGAAGGATTTTGAATTGGATACGGTAAGGGACAGGGAGCCAGTGGAGATTATGCAGGACAGGGGTGATGTGTTTGCATATTCGGGTGTGGGTGAGGAGGCGTGCAGCAGAGTTTTGGATGTATTGAAGTTTATTAAGGACTTCGGATGATGTGCCGTAAAGGATGCTGTTGCAATAGTCGAGTCTGGATGTGATGAATGCATGGATTAGTGTTTCAGCAGCAGAAAATGAGAGTAGTGGACGGAGGCGGGCTATATTTTTGAGGTGAAAGAAGGCGGTTTTTGTGAGCTGGGTGACGTGGTGGTCAAAGGAGAGCTGGCTGTCAAAGATGACTCCAAGATTGCGGATATGAGGGTAGGGGGAGAGAGTGGAGTTGTCTATTGTGAAGGGTAGAGCGGGTTTCAGTGGTGATTGAATTGGTGGAGATGTAGAGCTGGATGTCATCGGCATAACAGTGGAAATGGAGACCATGCTGGCGGATAATGTTACCAAGGGGGAGCAAGTATATGATGAACAGATGCATTACATCTTTCTGTAATGTAATCCTACTCATCACTAATGTGTGATTAATTACGATTGACAGCACTAATTCTTTGTTATATACTGTTTTGTTTTATGGCAACTTGCAATTTTTCAGTCACACTTTAAAGCCACACTTTAAAGCCACACTGAGCTAAGTCGCAAAATGGAGCAGGCACAGTGGAACATAGTGTTCATGAAACACTCTTCACTGGCTTGCTTACTGTTTCAATGATGAAAAACACACATACAAATACACACACAGACCCACACAGAGAACCACAAAGACCAGTTCATCCTCCACTTGAGTAGGTTAGTCCTGTGAAAGAGCTTCCATCAGTCTTAATGTTACTCCAGAAAATAGGCTGTCTGTGAGGCTGTGTGGGCTGCAGAGAGAGAGAGAGAGATGTTGTATCGGCAAGAGACAAAATGTGCTCCCCACAGGATGTGTGACAGCTATTCCAGGGATCTTGTTTAGGCCACGGAGGAGCTGTTATGCACTTGTAACATGTCAACCAAAGATTGAAGAACAGAGCAGCCTCACTGCAAAAAGGCTAGACTTAAGACTGCTACCTTCCATCAGTGCAGTGACAGCCTTGTCTCCACAGATACTCTTAACTCTTTTTCACACATGACTTCCTGAAAATTTCTGGAATTTCAGGACAGGTTGCCACTGAAGTTTTCCTGAGTAAGGTGACCACATATGCACCACCTCACAACGGGAGACTTTCTCTGTCAGAGGGGGGTGGAGGCCAACTCAAAAGGCAGGGCATTACATAAAAGGGGCTGTGTTCCTAGACTTGGGCAATGCATTTGACACAATTTTTCCATAGTCTATCAACCATATCAAATCATACCTCTCAACCCGCTCACAGCTTGTAAAAAATTATAATTATAAATCAGACTCCTTATACCTTTCAACTGGTGTCCCGCAGGGCTCTGTACTGGGCCCTATCATGTTCAGCATGTAATCTTAATCTTTGCTACCTACCCTTCATAACTTTAACTGTGTCATGTCCTATGTTGGTTATTATTTGTTCTCGTTACCCAAATTGTATTGTATATATCTGTATTTTTTTTTTCGGTTTTTTCTATACTAATGAACGTATGTTATTGGGTTATATAAGTCTGAGATGCCAAAAAACATCTGGCAAAATGACTGCTGATGACAATAAGCCTTTCGGCTAACATTTACATCCGTCTGAATGTTTATTAATGTACACTGTCCCTTTTAAAACAAATAAATAAAAAGGACATGCAGAAATGGCGGACAAGGCAACAGAGTCCAATGCTATGATGACAGTTTTTGGTTTGATAACAGTTGGCACATATTATTGAACATTTTCAGCAAACAATTGGTAAAGCACATACTTGCAAGCAAAAAAGAATTAGAAGATACTTCACTATGTGCAAGGCGATCTGACTGTTGTTCACCGGTCGTGTGAGTACATCATCACCCCTGCCTGCTCGCTTCCATTGAAATGTCATTAAAATGTCCTACTGCGTTCACACATCAGTTCTACCTGACTTCTTCCCGAGATTTTAATATAGGGCGGCTTGGAATATTTACTGGTAAAATACCCATGACTGACAAAACCTCTATACTGGGAAAGATTTTAGTGAGAACTGGCTAAGATTGTCAAAATGCTTCGATAATTCAATACTTTTCAATGGCACAATAAATGACACAATTTCAGTTATTTTAATGATCAATAGTATCGAAAAGCATAAACCCTTTAAATAGCATCAGTCATATTCAATATCAAGAATCATATAGAGGTTTACAAATCTGATATAGTGATAACCATAGAACAGGCTGGCTTTATTAAATTGAGATGCACTTTGTGAAGTGCATCATGAACACTCTCTTAACTGGTTGCTGAAGTGAAAGCATATATTCTCCAGTGTGTAGAGTATTAAAGTATTAAGCAAAGTGAACTGTAAGGAATGCAGTACACTAAACCATGCTGTAAACTGAGTGTGTTGTAGCTTTTCCATCTATAATCTGTCTAATGTTCTATGTTCTCTTCCCCGATAATCCCAAATGGGATTTTTCATCAGTGACAGTCTAATCCCTTTACATTATTGATTTACAGTGTCAGTGACAGTGCCTGTAGCCTGACCCCGGACTGCATGAAATTCAAACGAGCAGTGAATATTTTGATCTCTATGATTTATTGATCATCGGTGTCCTTCATAGATGACTGTGGTCCAAAGCTTGTGATGTGTTGATGTGGTGTTTGCACAGACTTGACGAGAGGTATAATTACAGGCAGGGCTTTGAACACTTTGGTGCGCAGGGTCAGACCTCCACTAGCACCTTGATCTCTTCAGAGCCAAGTCACTTATTTGTTGTTTTTTTCCTGTATACAATATTACTCAATTTAGGGCACCAAAATAAAGCCATGGGCTGCTGACAACTCAGAGGTTCTACATCTCTATCGTTCATACTTTACCAATAACATAAGCATATAAAAAGGTTATTAAGATTTTTGCAATGTGGTCAAATGATGTTGTGGTTACTGACAACCTTTTCTTTGATAGCCTAAAATCAATTTTGAAGTGTTCATGTTGCAACAGCCAAGTGGTTTCTAAAAAACATTCTCAAAAAAGCAATCTTGAATGACAACAATAATTGGGCCTTGGTTAGAGATTACTTATTTTTCCCCTTTGATTAAGATCCATTTTCTGACTGAATCCTGTTAAACAAGGTTATTCAGTGGCTGATATGCGGTGTGGTCAGTTAGAGTCAAGGCACACGTGTTTGTCTTTGATGGGAGCTCCAACTGAATTCCCCCTCAGGCATTTACTTAATAAGCTTGTGAACTTCAAAGGAGCAAATTTGCCTTTGCTACACGTACGCTATTTCTCTGTAAATCAAAGCTTTAAAAAAAGTCCTCTTGTTTATTCACATAAATGATGGCAGAAGGGTTACCTCATCAAGGGATCAGAGTACAGGGAAGTGGTGCAATGCAGTCCTCGGCCCTCGATCATTACTGCATTAACATACAACATTGGTATTATAAGTCACTATTTGTTTGGACAGTCTAATGCTAGCAGTCATTCTGTAATCAGCGCCTCAATGCTAACATTGACCGTCTTAGTTCAACTTTTTGGCAATGCAAAAACTTGCTGATTAGCAACTTTGGGGTTGAAATGTCACTCATCTTCAGATATTCAGTCATGAACAAAGTATTGGAGTTATTAATGAACTTGTGTTAAAGAATGATGTAGAGTATAAGTACCAAAGACATTCGGTTCATCCTATGGTGAGGAATGGGTGTTGACATTTACTGGCAATGCATCCATTTAGTATAAGATATGTTATCTAAAAATACAAATGTAAACATTATGTTTGCGCAAATGGAAAAGTCACATAATCACCGAGATCAGTGAGATTCATCATTTGGGATCAATCAGATTTCGAAAAAAGCTGTTGAAACTTTTCGGTCAGGACTGACCTTGTTGACTGTGAAATAAACAGGCAGACAACACCAAATCTTTGGGGGAAAAAAATTGAATAACTTTATTTATAGTGCACCTTACAAAGCCAAAGGTACCAGGTGCCACACATTAAAATACATCGGATAAAGGAAGCAAAAAAAGACAGTTGAAGGTATAATATGCAAAATACTGAGTAATGACATAGCAATAATCAAATGTACTTTATGTCAAAATATCGTTAAGAAATTACTTCCTAACAAGAGTGGCCTGTGGCTCCTTTCTTGCAGGTCACTATCCACTGTTTTGACCCCTCAAATAAAGTCTTAACAAGTCCAAAAATAATTATAGAAAAAAGAATGCTGTCGCAAGAGAACAACCTGAAGGAGAACCAACAGACTCTCCAAACCAAAGAAAAAAATATCCTTGGTCCAAAAAACAAACATTTAACTACTTTGAGATGCATGTCTTTACCATCCAGCTGCTGCAGTTACTTCGCTAGTGAAACAGGATGCGAGGGGTCGGGGGAGTGTGGAGACAGGAGGGGAGGCTGGAGCTGAGGGATGAAGGAACTGTTTCTGAAGAGAGCATTGTTTTCATCTGAAAATCCACTATGAGAGTAGCATAGTTAGCCTTTAAATAATACATTTTAAAATAACAGCAATTAAATAAAATACAGAAAGACTGAATGGATAAAATAACCAAAAGTAGCACACCAGTCAAGACAAGGTCCTCATATAAAAGAAAGTGTTCAGTGAGGTTTTAAAAGTGGACACAAACTTGGCTTATTTGTTATGTTGGCAGGAAATTCACAAAGTTTAGGGGCCCAAACATAGACTGTATATACAAATGGACAACATGCCTTAACCTTCTCCTGTTGAACAGGATGAAGCCAATATATCCTGTGACGGACGCTAACTCATTGTGAATTTGCAACATTAATCTGCACAGTAGTGTTCACAACAGAACAGATTCCTCTGTCTGTTTCAAGCAGACACTCAAGGTTATGGAAATTCAATGACTCTTGTTGCTGTTTGTTACATTTTCTGTTTCTGCTGTACTCTGCTGATGTTGTTCACACAGCTACACAGGAGCTGAATTCTTATTTAGAGCTGTCAATCATGACATCATGGTAATCTACTACACAAGTTGAGATTCAGAAGGTTTCTTTCATAGGATCTTAAACAAGGACGAGGACAGATGAGCAAAAATGGGAACATAACAGATATAATAGATGGTGCCTGACCATGTAAGGCTTTAAAAAAAAAAGCAATAAAATCAATTCTAGAACTAACTGGTAACCATGGAGGTCATAAAGAACAGGAGTGGTGTGCTTGTTTCTCATGGAGTGGGTTGAAAGCCCAGCAACAGCATTTGTCTGCAAATGTCTTGATCAATGTGACGTTTGAAAGCTAATGTTGAACCTTGATGATCATAGAAAACTTCAACGACTGTGTATCATAAAGAAAGTTTTGTTTGTGAATGCCTTCCTAAACAAGCAATGTTTATAGATTCATCTCACAGAAAGACTTGGATTGTGAGTTAACACGAGCTTGTATCAGAGATGTTGTGACTCAACACATTTGTACAATCGGAGGCATATTTGTTCCATTACACAACACATGTGCTTCAGTCGGTGCAAGTTGTCCTTAAGACCCACTGTATTTATTCCTTTCTGAATAGTTAACATTCACTGAAGCTCAATGGTCTGCCTCAGATGTGTTAATAAAGAAGGATGAATAGAGGAATGAATAGAAGTAGGGAGTGACGAACAAGAATGTATTCTAGTTGATGAATGGAGATCATGTAAGATGGAACCTTTCACAGTTTCTTTTGAATATTAGGGTGACTTAAGCATCACTAGGGCACAAGTATCTTGTGTTGATTTCAAATTCAGAGTCACCTACCAAGCGCTATCATTTCATGTAATTATTCTTTATAATATAATCCTCACTTTTTTTTTTAGGTTACGTGAACAGTAGATGTTTGTGATGAACATGTTTGTGGAGAGTTAATGAACAATCCAATCCCGAGGCTTTATCCACCCACTGTGTGTACAGCTGATCAGAGGGCACTGCTGTGTTCACTTTGAATAGGTGTTTTGGGGTTCGGCTGCTGTTTTGTTACAGCGCTGGGTTGTAGACCTTATTAGCAGAGTATTGGGCTTCAGCGTGACTCCATCAGGTAAATCAAGGCAAGCTAGACCCAGGACCCTATTAGTATGCTAATAAAGTCCCTTCTCTAATGACTGATAAGCAATTCAGCGGATTCCGTCCTCGCTCCGCTTGTATACACAAATAAGTGAAATGCCCTCTTAACATGCACGTCAACACGCACACGCAGAGCTAATAGTTTGCACATTTATTTTTTATGTTTCTCATTGCTGGCAATTTATTCATAGCCCTCCCTCCTCCCCTGCCTGGTCCACATTCACCTGCACACACAGACAGAAAATGATTAAATTCTAGAAAGCATAATTTGAATAGGACAGTTAATAAGAAAAAGATATTTGTTGTTTTGACTGTCAATCAGAGTGCAGCCGGAGTCATCGTTTTAGAAAAGTTTATTTCCCTGCGCGAGTTTGACACACTTGATGTTTGAAACATGTTTATACAGATGCCTCAGGGCGCAGGAACAGCTCCGTCACAGATGACACTTGTTCCACAGCAGATTGTGTTATTCTTTTGGACATGTAACACCAGCTGAGCAGCATGTCTAACTCTTGCATCTCTTGTTTTTTTTTTCCTCAGTGCTCAGTGGCCTCTGCTCCAACGACTGTCCTGAAGATGTCAAGGTAATAAATCTGTCTTTCTGTATCCACCTTATGAATGACAACACAAAATAATTGTGTATCTCTCCTCTCTGACAACTCACAAGCTCTAGGTGTACTGTCTCCAGCAGTTCATCTTTATCTTCCCACAGATTCTCCTCTCAGCATTTTTTTCTGCAGATTCATAGAAAAAGACAGAAATAAATCCAGCGCTGGTAAAACTTCATGTGTGTGGTGGAGGATCAAGTTTATAGTCTGGAAATTAAGGAAGGGGATTTGAATGGGTGATGTGTTTTAGAGCTCTAGGGCAGCATAAGCTCCTCATTTTATGCAAATTGCCAATCTTTACAACAACTTCAAAATGAAAAGCTCAAAAAGTAAATGTTCATGCATAGTTTATTAAAAGCTTATATGATTTTCACCATCTGGTAGACAATATTATTAACAGACTTTAAAAGTCAATAGCCACCACCTATGCTGCCTGTGTCATACTGCTGTGTTGCTTGGCATTTTCCAATTAAATATCAGTACATGACCTTTTGTATTCAAGGGCAAAACATATGCCAGGTGTTCCTATTTCAAACTGAAGTCCTCAAGGGAGCGGTTTGAGTTTGTTTTTTTTGTTATTGTCAGGGTCGTTTCGACTGCAGTTTTCTCTGCAGATTCTCAGTTTGTACTCAAAATTCTGTTCATTTAAATTTTTTCAAGATTCAAGATGTGTCACTCCGGTTATACAGGGACACTTGTTTGAAATTCTTAGCTTAGAGGCTCCATTTAAAAGGGTAAATATTAAATATATAACATCATTAAATAACATATTAACTAGGTAATCACATTAACAAGCTGACAAAGTGTTACCAAAAACAATACGTATGTAAGAGAGAATATGTAAATTATGGAATATACATTTATCGCACTAAGGGGGTACACTGCACTTCTGTTGTGAAGTTTGTATTAATCTAAGAGTCTGAATGCCTGGTGGTTGAAGCTGTTCCTTAGTCTGCTGGTGTGTTCTTTTGGAGTCCTGTACCTCCGACCTGAGGGGCAGCAGAGGGAACAGACTGTTTGGGTGTCAGGAGTCCTTGATCACCCTCAGGGACTTCCTGAGGCATCGCTAGGGGTTCAGCTCCTGCTGGCATGGCAGCTAACCCCCAGTGATGAGCAGGGTCATTCACACCAACCTCTCCAGTGCCTTACGGTCCCATCTGGTGCAGCAGACAAAACCAGTCGGTAAAGCAGCCTGTCTGGAGGTGCCCGGGTAGAAGTTCCTGAGGATTTGTGGAATCACGCTAAATTTCTTCAGGCACCTGGGAAGTCTTTTTTGTGCTTTTTAGCCCATTTCGTAGATTTTCACCCCCAGAAACTGTTCAGTATCATCAATGCTGTCTCGTTGATGGTGGCTGTGGGTGAGTGATTCCCCTCCTCCCATAACTAGCAATGCTTTGAGAGACTAGTCCCCCCCCCCAACAGTAAGCTCAGGGATCTGGGTCTGACCACAGCACTGTGTGACCATTTTCTGGACTTCCTGGCAGACTGCCTCCGACTGACATCTTCACCTCTGACCCTCAGCACAGGAGCCCCCCAGGGCTGTGTTCTCAGCGCCCTCCAATATACTCTCTACACCTACGTCCGTGTGGCAACTCAGGCTTCAAACACTATGGTGAAGTTTGCAGACGACACAGCACCAACTTGCACTGGCTATGAGAAGGCCTACAGAGAGGTGGTGACCACCCTGGTACAGTGGTGCCAGGACAACCACCTCTCCCTTAACGTCTCTAAGCCCAAGTAAAGGGGTTCGTTGTGGACTAAAGGAGTGAGGGCTATGGGACGCCAGTCATTCGGGCTGACCACAAAAATATAAAAAAAAAACTTTTTTTCTTCAAGGCTTCACTGTGTATCTGTTTGACAGGACAAGACCTTACTCATCAGTTTGATATGTTAAAGCTTTTCAAAGATTGTGTTCGGTCTTTCACAGTGAATTTGAGCCACTAGCTTTATGTACGTCACTTTTTTCAATTAAGTAAATAAGATGAATATATACTTCAAAGATTCCAAAACCATAATGTGCAGATGATCAAAATTTTACATAAACAGGGGTAAGATGAACTTTTATATATACAAAAAAAAGAAGCACATTTGGACTCAAACTAGCAGCCAGGCCGCCCACTTGGAGGACATGGGGTGCATCAACTACCGGTAACCCCTTGGCTATGATAATAAATAATTTGTCCTCCATCTCAACAATCAAGAAATGCAGAGGAGACATTTTGACTATTGTCACACAGTAATCCCAAAGCAACCTGCCTTTAAACATATTGGACAACATTGCATGTTAACAGGTGATATGGTTTAGCTTAGGCTCGAGTGAATAATTTTATGCAGATGACTATGAGGTTTTATTTTTGTTTGTTTGTTGGTTGGTGTGTTTGTTTGTTTTGTCTAGTCCTTGCTTTGCCTAATTTAAATCATTTAGTAGGTTACAAGTTGTTTCTAACATGGATCATGTTGGCATAGACACACCCTTAAACAGTCTGCTTTTTAGTTTTGAGTAGTTCATAGTTTTAGCATTGTACACTCCAGCTCAATTGCATTTTCTGATAGTCATAGCAACTAACTACATTACAGAATATTGCTGCTTCAGACAGAAAGCAGAGGTACGTTAATGTCTGATAGCCTCCAACCTGCGTTCCCAATAGAAGGACACCAGACGTACACAGGGATTGTAAATTCCACATATTTTTGAGTAGACTTTTTATACCTTGTTGAACATTTTCCTAACAAGTTTTTGGTCTTAATAGCTAGTTTCAAGTCTTCTTCAATAGAGCATGTGCATTTTAAATATTATAGTCCCATCAAAAGTAACATACACCGCAAAGCAGGAATGCTTTCAGGACTGGAAACCTGGGACTCGCACATCAGGATAGTGGTGTAGCAATGTGTACCTTGTCGTGTACACATTGATGTCCCCTGTTGTCACAGATCAATGGGCGACATCTCAGTGGCTATATTTATTTTTAGACTCTACGCCCATGATAGGAAATCTGCTTCATTTTATCGGTCTGAGCTTTTAAACTACTATCCACTTTTCAATTTAAATGTAGCCATCAATTGATGGAGCAGTTAGCCATAAGCACCTTTTATTTCTCTCAGAGAACTCATGTCTGATGATCACATGTGGGCGGACAGAGAAATGTGACAGAAACGCAGCGACCACGCATCACTCATCATACAACCTTTCACCAGTGGAAAGCCCTTTTGCAAAACACATTAGCTTTGACATCAACAAGAGGCTGCTGGTATACGAGTTGTTTTTGCTTTCTGTCTGTCTGCTCCTCCACCCGCTCGTTGTCTAACTGAAAGGCATGATGAATGCAGTAGACGAGTGGAGCTCGCGGCTGTTTCTACCCCTCTCCTCTGCCATCCATCACTCTCTCTATCTTTTCATTTCACTCTCCCACTCCTCTTCTTCTTAGTCACACCTCTCTTCCTCTGTGTTTCTTTGAGCCCACTAATCTGCAGCTCTTTGGCTTTCTCACCCCCCCCCCATTCTCTCTCTCTATCTTTCTTTTTTTTGACCTCATTTCTATTCCTCTCTCACCCGACCGCTTAGTGTCACAGCACAAAGAGGGCCAAGTCTCTCCTGCACTGTGTGTGTGTGTGTGTGTGTGTGTGTGTGTGTGTACGCGCTTGTGATTAGCTGATGTGACGCGAAGGACGGCTCGACAGATCTCTTCATTAGTTGTCATCCTTTGGTAATGAAGAGATAAGACAGCCCCTCTGTATCCGCCCACACAGGGGCACAAACACGCAACCGTCAAACTCATTTATGCTCAGTCAGATTCCAGCAAGCTAGGTCAGACGCCTGTCGTGTCACCTAGCAAAAATAAACTAAAAAACTGCTCAAGGTCACTGTGGTGACAGTATGCCTGTCTCTCTCTCTCTCTCTCTCTGTGCTGTATTTCTCTCCCACCCTTTCCTTGCTTGTTTCCCCCCTGTCCTCTTTCACCCTCTCTGACAGACAGCTGATGTGATGAACAAACTTGCAACATGTCAAAATGTGTCATTTTGTTTTGAATGTGTTTGCATTTGTGTCTCTGCAGCCTTTTGGTGTAAACCAGCCAGGCCCGTATGTCATGTACACCACAGTGGACTCCAACGGCTACCTGAAAAACGCCTCAGGCAAGTACTTTTAATTTCTTTCCATGGTAGCTGTCTCTTCTTACTCTGAACTGCCCGCTTCAGTGACAGAGAGGAACTACATATTTTTCTTAAAATGTCACCGCCTGATCTTTTATACATGCACGTCAGGTTTATTAATAGCATAACCCCCCCTAACAATGACAGCTGTCCTTACTCTGGCTGAACACGGCCGGGTTTGTTTTGGAGGATTTCATAAAAATTAGAGAAAGGAAGATAGAACTATTGATTTTATTTATTTCTTCTTCCATTCCCTTCTTTATATAAATGAGAAAGCAGACCAAAGCTGAAGCAGAGAGGGCAGATGAAGAAAAGGCAGAAAGAAGGTCCTCCCAAACACTGAAGTGAGAATGATTTGATAAGGCCATAATGCTCGCTCCATGATGTCTCTGGAGAGCGAGTGCTTAATTCACATTACCCAATCTACATTTTAAGTAATTATAGGACTTACTGAATGCAGATTTCTAAATTAACTGTTTCATAAAATGCTATAATTTATCTAAACGTTATTACATTTATTACACAATTATCATTATTGGATTCAGTTTTAAGGAATTCATTATTTTCGGTAGTTTCATTTAGCCTGGAGTTACAACAGTGTCTATGGGATACACTTTGTTTCTGCAGGGCTCTTTCAGAAAATGACTGTGAAATAGTTTAAAACGCTGGAGGCCGTTCTGCCTCTGGAGTTTCTGTGTTATGTTTTGTCACACAAGACTTGTGGACATGGATGTGCTCTTATTGCAGTGGTATGTGATCGTTCATGCACTTCTGACAAAGTGCATAAAGGATCATGATCGGGCTGTGTCCATAAGGCAACTGCAACAACATTAAAGTTGATAATGCTTATGTACCTTGGACAGTTTTCCTTTATGTTAAAGGCTGAATATGCAATATTTTACACATAAATGTAGCAAAAATCAAGTATATCCTCTGAAAATAACAGATCACCTTGCGTATAAAAGTTGTTTAATTGAGGGACTAGAGAAAAGAAGAATAACATACTGTACTCACTGCTTAATTGAATTGTCACGTAAGCGTTTTTAGATCACGGTCATTTTGTGTAAATTTACATGCTACTAGCTAACTAAAGATCGTTAGCATTAGCATGCTAACACAACAATGCAGCGCAAGTTGGTGCTCAAGGGTGACATCGACTGGATCAAAAAGTTGCATATTCTTCTTTTAATAACTACAGAAGAGCCGAATCAGACATTTTAGTCTGCAGTTGTCCACCTCCTAACTGCAGAGCATTGATTGAGCTGCCAGAAAGTAGATTTCTCCTGTAAAAGACAAACACTGGAACTAAGGGCACTAAAACAACGATAGAAGTGAACTCCTGTTTTCCTCCGAAGATGATTAAAAATGGGGACAAGAAATGGTAACATGATGTCAGTGATATGGATGATAGTGGCAGCTCACCAGACTTTGCCACTAAAGAGCATCATAGAAACATTAAAATGCTTCATTTAGTGTCCAATATTTTTTGTTTTAAGACCTCTGCAGATACTTTGACTTGGGATTGTTTTTCTGAAATTCCATGTTCAAACAGCTCAACATGTTTTCTAAAAGGGCTTCCCCCTGTTCTGAACTGTCAGCCAGTCCTGTCAACACCAGTTCACTCATTCTTTAAGGAACACAAGAAGCAACCCAAAATCCTCTCAATTCAAACTTTTCTGTTCTTTTTTTAAGTCAGTTTTTCTCCTTGAGTTTATTGTTACCGTTTGGTAGAACTTGTATCATCACATGGTGTCCACAGGATGAGATACATAGAAAGATGAGACGTTGAGGACAGCAGTGCTGTGTCGTATTAGCTGCGGTTAACCTAGTTGATGTTACACTGTGGGAAGGACACAGAGCAGTATGAGGACAAGATGCACTGACAGCCCTGGGTCAGGGATATATATAGTCTGTGTGTGTGTGTGCGCTCCTGTGTGCAGCATAATGTTACTTTGTCAAATGTCATTGTTTCATTTATATATTGGCACAGTTGGACTATATACTTATTTTAAAACAATTAGACAGATCACAGTCCAGCGTCTTTATTATTTTAACACTATCAGACAGATTTAAGCTCCTGGCCCCGACACACTGCAATGAAACTAAACCTAGTTTGGCTGCAGACTTTTCGATAAGGGTTACTGCCTCCAAACCGAAGAGTCGACTAAATATTAGCGAGAACCATCCTGTATGTGGTTATATCAAAGCATAACCAAAACGACAGTCCTATTCCCTCAGCAAACTCTCCACTGGTTTGAATTATGCACTTTAATGGACACTGAGAGAAACAGTGAAGAGAGGGAGGCAGGGGGCTATTACCACCTGCACCCACACCCACTGCAGAGAAGATGGGGAGTGATAGAGAATGGCACTGGATGTGGAGGCAGATCTGACATCCTTTTGAAGTGAGACAGTTTTTCATTTTTAATCCAAAAGGAAAAAAGGCTTGTAACAGTTGTGTTAGGATGTTATTTATGAAGGTATTTATTTAAACTATAGAGGTTCTGATTGTTTTTTGTCTCCTCATATTGATTATAATACTTAGACTTAAAGGTCACATATTATGCAAAATACACTTTACCATGGTTTTTCGAACACTAATATGTGTTTCTGGTCCACAAACCCCCCAATGATGAGAAAAGTCCATCCTCTCCTTCTTTTGCCTGCTCCACTTTTCAGAAAATGTGGGGTCAAACAGGCTGTTTGGAGATTTTCCCTTTATGACATCACAAAGGGCAGTAACCCCTCCCCCAGTGGGGTGACACTTCCACAGCTAGGTGTTTGTTCTGCCCTCTGAGTCTGCCTTTCCACAGTAAACAATAGGGCATTGTGCAAGAAAGCCCAAGCCACATCCCCTTCCAGAGAGGGGGCGTGGTCAGACACAGCTCATTTAAATATTTAAAGGTACAGACACAGAAACAGTCTGTTCTGAGCAGGGCTGAAATAGAGAGTTTATAGATCAAATACAGGATCAGAGTGGATTTTAACAAGAAACTTCACAGGCATGTTTTGGAAAGCTCTGAGACTTATTTAAACTTGTCGAAAAGGAGGAGAATATGTGACTTTTAATTATTTGCCTTTGCTGGTTCTCTACAAGTGTTATTTTGAAAAAGACATTAACTGTTCGAGAGACCATCGACATCAACAATTTTCCCTCTTGTACCTGATTGTTCTGATGATGAGAGAAAGGGTAATGGACAATCACATGGTCTGTGAAGCACAGAGTCAATCTCTGGACTTTTGACACTCCACAAGATGGTTAGTGGTGTAACCACTTCTTGGCATACTGAGGCAGTTTTTCTGTTTGTTTTTAGGGAAATTCACAATTTCAAATATTTTCTTAACAAAAATGTTTCCCCTAACTCAGCCATAGTAACACTCATTGATGTAAACTGCAGCTCGTCTGGTTTGCTGAGTAATTCAATTTAGAGGCGTAACTCTAATTGAAAGTTGATGCGTAACTCTGGAAACGACATAAGCGCAGATTTTTTTTGACACACAAATAAATTAAGATAAAAACCCTCGCAAACATTCATAGAAGTAAAGTCAGCAGAATGGACCATACCAATGGGGTTACAGACCTTGAAAGCCGTTAAATTTGTCTGCGGTGAACCAGTTCACCCATCTTTCCAGAAACCTAAGAGATGAACTCTCACAAGGTTTTAATAAAGGTATTCTAGTTTGGCCTAGATCCTGGATGATCCATCTAAATCCCTTGAGTATATTGTCTTGACATGTTGTGCACTCAGTCAGTACAGCTCTCTCTGAAAAAAGAAAATCTTCTAGATACTCTGACAGCATTTTTATGTTCCTGGTTTGGTTTGTTCAGTGAGGAGAATCACGATTATTGAACATTTAACATCCCGTTATACAGTCTGCCTGTCGTACCTTCATGGTTTCTTTCCATTTGAGAGGTGACAGCCGGAGAGAGAGAGAGAGAGAGAGAGAGAGAGAGAGAGAGAGAGAGAGAGAGAGTAGCCAAAGACTTCGCGGCAAAACTCCCCAGACCCCTCATTTAACTGCAGCAAAGTGCTGCTGGGGAGCAGGTTGCTTGTGTATGTGTGTGTGTGTTTGTGTGTCTGTGGTGATTTAAAGTGTATTTATTCTGTAGCTTGTAGCTCGGGGAACAGCCAGCAAGGCTGCCAGAGATGAGCAATGATGTGGCGCACACAAAACACACGCACTGATACACACCCACGATGTCTGGGCCTCTCCACTGGGGCCCAACGATCTTCACTTACCCTTCACCCTCCTGAAAGGGGGAGACAGCGCTGAGGAAAGGAGAGATTATGATATGCTGAGAGATGGGGTAAGGGCTGGAAGCTGGAAGCTGGAAATACAGGAGGAAGTTAGGAAAAAAGAGAGAGGAGAAGTTATTGAGTGATTTGGGATGCACTGAGATTGTGAGTAGAGGAAGGAAGAGAGATGATTTTGGTAATTCAAGAGTTTGAAGAATGAAGAGAAGAAGATACACATTGAATTAAGAGAGGGGGCAGAAAAAGAGCACACCTTTCCTTCCTTTAATTTATTTTTCTTAAGTTCATTACAACACACCAAAACCGCTCTTTTCTCCCTACATGAGACTCATATATTAAGCTGTACGATAAAATGTAATTAGTCTGCCATCAGCACTGGCTGTCGGCTGGGCATTATTCATTTCCAGCTAACAACTTCTTTCTGTTTATTCAAAGTAACGTGATCGATGGTTTTAACTATATTATTCATTTCCCTGCGGTTATAGCGGACCTAAACAAAAGGCCTCGCTGAACAGGCCAGAGTGCTTTGACACTTAAGCATAACTTCTGAAAATTCTGACAAAATGTTCAGGGTGAGCTGCATGTGTGAACGCAGGCAGCCACATTTTCCACCCTGACTTTAACCTGAAGTTTTCCTGCCAGCCCCCCCTGGTAAAAATGTCCATGTGAAGTCGGGGTGAGCCGATGTGAGAACACATGAGTAGGAGAGAGTTTTTATCCTGTTAACTCTGCACGGCGGATGCAATCAGTGTGCTTTTAATCAAACTGCTTCATCATGTTTTCTGTGATTGGTTCTGCTCTTTTGTTGATACTTTGGTGAACTACACAATGCGTTGATACAATGGCAAACAATTTCATCATAGCATTTTCCTCTGACGCTTTGCCTGCTTTGTTTTGTCGTTCTACTGTCATGCCCTGCCTTCTTTTTTTTAACTTCCTTAATCAGTGATTAAACATGTTTTAATTAGTTTTATAATGATGTTTCTGGGGAGACTTTAAGGTCATTTTGAGACTCCGTTCGACAGTCTTCTACAGCCCGCCTTGCTGTTGCTCCTGCAGTTCTCTGTGTACATCATCCAGAATCTTCCTCACTAAGGATTTCAATAATTAACTTTAAGAGAGCAGCTTTTCTATAGATATAGTACATATCGTAATGTATTCACACTCAGGCATAATACAGATGTCTTGTAAACGTCTTATAACAAAATCAAAGGTCAGCAGCAACATCAGCAAGGTTTTTCTCTTTTCTTTGTGTGTGCGTGTCTGTCAGGTGTTTGCATGTGCATGTGTGTGTGTGTGCAGTTGCATAACTTGACTTTTCTTCTCTTCATGACCTTGTGTGTATGTGTGTGTGTTTGTGTGTATCTGAGTGTGTGCCATGCCCCCTTACTAAGCATGTTGGATGGATGAGCACGGGCTGTGATTCTGACAACACCACACCTCATTATCAACTGACTCCTGCTGAGAGAGGGAGAGAGAGAGAGAAAGAGAGAGCAAGCAGGATGGGGAGAGCTTGGTGGGGATGAATAGTTGAAGTAATTAATTAACAGCCTTTTTATTTCTCTCTCTCTCTCTTTCTCTCTCACAGTGGACACTCTTAGAGACACAGAGACGGATTAACTCTGCTCTGTTTCCCTCTGGGTTCAAGCTCACTCCTGATCATCCATGACCATTTCTCTTTAGATACCTGGGGAGCAGCATAATGTGCTGCTGTCAGTGGCATTATTAACGTCATGGTCAACCAATTAAAAAAAAGCAAGAGAGGCCATTGATTTTTTTTTTTATTAGACCCACAGATTTGATTCGACATATCCAGGAAATAATATCAACCCCCTCGGTTAACAGATTACAATTCATCGTCATCTTCTTTAATCGAATAGAGTTGATATCCCTCAGGTTAGATTTGATTATTAATCGCTGTCTGTGTTGTCACTTCTAATATGGTTGTCTTATGACTCAGGACTGGAAAATGAATTAGCCTCTTTTTAACAGGACCAGACAGAAGGAGGGGAGAGAAGAACATTTCTGAATCTATTAGTCACTACCAAAAAGTCCTGTCAAAGCCCAGTGATGACATGGTGCAACACTTCTCTAGTCATCTGTTCTCAAACATGTCCACATCAAAGTTTTCACAAAACCAACAAACCAAGAAGACCATTTTTATTTTTTTCTAAATACAGTTTTGTCTGTTTTTTCAGAGAGATTGCCGTACAGTCCAACATACATTTAGGGGGGAGGATTTCTCTAGTACAGAAAAGTGGATGTTTCCTCCTGCTTCTGCTTTGGCTCCTAACACACTGCAGCTGACCCCAATATACCGCTGCTGTTTTATTGTCCCTGGAGTCAGAGTCCTGGTCATCATCTGTGTTTACTGAAAGGCTGCTGGGTGTGGTTAAGCCTTAGGGTTCACCCAGCCACTGTACAGTGCCTTTCTCAAGGACACATCAGCAGTGCTCAGGAAGTGAACTGGCACCTCTCCAGCTACCAGACCTATTTCCAGACTTTGTCAGCACTTGGACTTGAACCGGCGACCTTCTGGTTACCAACCCTACAGACTGAGCTACTGCCACCAACAATATATCAAGTATTAAAAAATATACCAAATACACTGAGTGAGAAATTAACAAAGTACATAACTTTACATCCATATTCTTTTCCTCGTGTTTCCATTAGTTGTTTGACAACATACTTGAGACAAGCAAATGGATAAGGCAATAAATTGTCATCCCGAATTGTTTATTGCAATTATTATTTAGCTGGTGCCAAATATTTACTTTTTTTTTCAATCATATTTCCTGGCTTTTTTTACATATTTTTATCAACAATTTGGGATCACAAATTTATCACAGAGTGCACAATTTTTTTATTTTCACCCCAGTCCCAAAATAAACTATTCACCCTCTAATTACCTCCCATCCCCCTGAACACATCTCTCCAAACTTGTATATATGGCACAGCACGGTCTTATATCACCCACCAGATGAGGTATCAACATGATAAATTAAAAACAGTAAGCACAAGTTCATACAGTGGGTCAATGGATACAGACAAGTCAATCAATCAATTATTATTTGTATAGCGCCAATTCATAACAAATGTTATCTCAAGACACTTTAAAAAAGAGCAGGTAAAAGACCTAACTCATTGTTTTAGGATGTACCTTCCAGAATACATCGCATATTCTTGGTCCCACATAATCAAGAAATGGAGTCCATACGTGATAAAATATTCCAATTTTCCCTCCAATATGTCAAATATCCCATGGGGAACAGATCCAGCTTACTGTAGGTAACACATGCTGCAGTTTTTAGCATTCCAAACAGAAGACTTATTGGGTTCATCCTGAGATCCTTCTTAAAAACCACATTCAACATTTGAAACAATTTTCACCCTAAAATCCCATATATGCACACAAGTCCACACATTTCCTGCCAATTTGACTCACAGCATCGCTACTCATGACTCTTCAAGGTGGTAATGGAAGTTAATTGGCCGAAGCAGAGGTTATTGCCGTGAATAAATGCACTTTTGTTTTTACCTTTTGATGGGAATTTCATGATCAGATATCGTGATGTATCACTATGTGATTGTCTTGCAACATATCTGTTATCTCAGAATCACTGTTTTGTGATATTTTTAATGGGGCCTTGTATCGTATTGTATCGTATCCTTTCTTGAGGTGCTCTGCAAATTGCACCTTTTTGAAAACATAAACAATTTCCTTGTTTTTCTCAATTTCATACATTATCACTCCAATGTCTGTAAAATAGAAATATAGGCGCTGTCATTGCTAACAGTAATAGCTGTTAGGGCCGCCTAACAAGTAGTAGATAAAATGTGGTCGACTACCCCCACTCTGGGTGGCCAGCTGTGTCCAGATCAGATGAGAGTGTCCACGGTGCCAAAGATGATACTTCACGGACATATTTGTAGGAAAAATGAGGAGGGAGGACAGACAGAGACTGGAAGAGAAAAGAGTGAGTGCTCATAGGGAGGAGAATCATAACGGGCCCAGATCAATGTGGAGCTCTCTGCAGACTGTCCAATTAGGCTAATGAGTTCAGGGGATTAGCAACGGCTCACTCACACATAGAGCCCACATACACATACTAGTTTTATGCAAACAACCTTTAAAAAAAAAAACCTGAAGCACTCATCCCCAGACGTATTCATTGACCTTTTAGGTATTTTGAAGATGCAAAACAATTTGAAGATGAAAAATTGTTTGTAGTTGACTTGTACCTTCACTTTCTAAATCATCAAGCTGTGTCGTAAAGAGCCAACAGATTCTCCTTTCATCAGGTCAGCAGTGACTGTTACCCTATTCTTAAACTGATTCACTGCACAGTATGTGTAAGGTAGACATGGAGCACAGAGGGAGACTACACAAAATGAGAGTTGTGGAGAAGGTGGAAAAGAAAAATGAAAAAGGTCTGAAAGGGAGAAAATAAGAGGGCACAGAGAACAGTGCAGAAAGCGTTGAGTAGAGCTGAAGAAAGAAATTGAGTGAAAATGAGGGTGGAAACAAAAGATTGGAGCTCAGAGAGATCAGAACCGAGGAGGAGAGAAGATGAGCAACAAAAAAACTGCTGGAGAGATAACTGTCCATGCAGACATGGAGAATTACTATTGATCAGTTTCTGCATGTTTTTTCGCTTACCTAGTTTCACTCCCTCACCTCACACCTCTGTCCCTTTTACCTCATTTCTTCCCATGTTCTGAATCCCTCCTCATGCCTCCCTACTCTCACTCTCCTTTGTCTCTCGTCTCTTTCTCCTGTCACCCTGTGATCTTTCTCTTCTAAAGCTAAATTATAGATGCCATATATTCTCCTGAGATAAGTGTATTTTTGTATTTTGTCACAGTTGTTTTTGGCCTAGTTGTTTATATTTCAGTTTAATACATTCTGGGGTTTCAATGAACAAAATGTTTCTCGGATCTAATGTTAAGCATGAAAGAGTGTGGAGCAGTTTCATTATGTGCAGAAAAAATACATCATCACCCGTTCCCCATCGGCTTGCAGTTAAATGCTCTTAATATTACCTGATGTGTTCACACATCAGCTCATCCCGACTTCTAATGGAAACTTTAGGAGGGGCCTGGCAGGAAACATTCAGGTTAAAGTATGGTTGAAAACTTTTGCCATTTCTGTTCACACATGTGGCTCAATCCAAAACATTCAGGACATTTTCACAAGTGTTTTGCATGAGTGAATAGGGTTTATTAGTCCCTTATTACAGAGTCAGACCAATCTAAAGTTGTTTAAGTAGCTTGATTAAATTAAACACACAGTGTGTAAATTCCACCACCAGGGGGCTATCAAACAAAACAATTACAAAAGATGACGTCGAGGCTGGCGGGGAATCATGGGAGTGATTATCTTTGCTACTGCAACCCCACCCCAATGAAATCTAACTCTGCGTTAACCGTAGGGAAGACGAACAGGTGAAGCAGACCTGAGGGAGAGAATATGTTTACCGACGATGTATCCAAATATAATTTACATGACGTTTTTATCACATCAGCACATACAGAAACAGAACGGCAGCTTTCAGTAGCAGTTGCTTCCTGATACAGCCGTCTTTGACTTAAGATCCGGTGTTTCCATAGCAACGATAAACATAGTGTCTGTCATGGTGGCTCTGTCGTTGCGGCAACTGCGACAGGACATGTCCCCCAAAGTATAAAATTAAGGATTTGTCTGACTTTGAGAACTGTTGGAAATATTTGAAGATTATCTTTGGTTTGTTGGTCTGTTAGTCTTGGAGAGAGTCTGCCATCCATTGGACCATACCTTTAGCCATGTCTGTCTTTGTGTCTGTACATGCTCGGTGCTTTATTGGATAGGAGAGCTGAGGAGAGAAAGGAAAGGTTGGTAGAAGAGAGTGGGAGATGACATACTGCAAAGGGCCGAAGTTGAATTCAAATCCAAGGCCGCTGCGACGAGGACTATAGCCTCTGCATTTTGGCCTTGCAGCCTAACCGCTAGACGATCCAGCGCCTCGTGTGTTTTAAGTGTTTACTCCTTCTACCAGGGTTTCAGTCAACAGGTGTCATTCAAAAGAACATTTTGTTGCGATATCAAAAACTGTTTTGGTGTTAACTGTGGGCTCCATTTGGTGAGGACTTCTGTCCACATTTCTCAGAACAAAAGTACTTGCATTTATTTTTAGCATACAAGGTCAAGCTCATGTAAGATCAAGTGTGCAGCTCATTATACTGTATGTTCTCTAATAAAACTCACAAGAGAGCAAGCTTATACTGCACTCTTTTAAATAATGTATCATAACTCTGACTTGTTTGTTTTTGCCATAAAATTCTCATTATCTCTTTGTCGTTTCAGATGTTACTGTGTTTTTATCTCTGAAGAATAAACTACAGTTGTTTGTTATTGGCCAAGGATAGAAAATTTAAAGGAGATTAATTTTTAATGAGGATGCTGTTCCTATTATATGTTTAATGAGGACAAACAAGGGTGATGAAGGCTGTCTTCAGGCTTTCTCTCTCTCTCTCTCTCTCTCTCTCTCTCTCTCTCTCTCTCTCTCTCTCTCTCTCTCTCACACACACACACACACTCAGACGTTTAAGGTGTCATTTCGGTCTTGGTCAGGGCGCAGGTGTCACAGGATTTAGTGCTGTTGTGTTTGAGAGGCAGTGTAATGCTCGATGGTGATAAGGACGGATCAGCTGTGTATGCAGCCCTGGAGCTCCTTCAGGGTATCACCCCGCACACACAATTTCATATAGACTCTCATATACACACATTTTTCTGCACAAATCAATGTCCAGATCTTGAAACTGTTGTATGGACACAGAGGGGGGGCTCTTTAGGCGGGGCAGGTTGTGTGTACGTGTGTGTGTGTGCGCACCTCTTTCCCCCATACTCCATCCCTGCAATTTGCTCCCTTTATCGCCATCAGGGGAGCAAATGGTTTCTATAGCGACAGGCACAAAGAAATTCTTCTAGTTTGAAGCCTTGGGGAGGGTGTGAGTGTGTGGGTGTGTGAGTGCAGGGAAATGGTGAGATCATGTTAGCATTAGCAATTTGCTAATTTTACAAGATTTCAGATTTGATTTTACTTTCACAGTATTTTCTTTTTAATTCAACTTATTTTTTAATCAGGTTTTTTTTTTTTTTTTTTTTCCATTTTCCTTTTTTGTTCCCTATACGCACTATATACACTTGACTCCATTTTTTTTTTAGACAGATTCTCTCTGCAACCAAATACCATAAAATCTGAGGACAGGATGAGTTTTTTCATGAGGATATGCTTCCAAAGAACTTGACAGATGGACACACACACATTAACATCTTGTAGCTCCCTCAGAGGCATCTGCGTCTTCTTTATTTCTCTCTCAAATGTTACATTTTGCCGTCTCATGTCCACTAGAAATAATAAGTTTGCCCCGCTTTAATATCACAAGGGGAGAGCATTTCCTTTAATCCTGCTCGTTGTCCTCACTATCAGCAAATGTGCTGCAAGAACAATGAGGAACATAATGTCAGGACATTATGCCAAGCGTGACACTTGCACTACCAGCGACTGGAGGTAAAATGGAAATAACATATCCTTAATCCAGATTCCGCACACAGCTTAGTGCTAACTCAGGTACTCAGTGACCTGCATACAGGAGTCTGCATGAATTTGAGATCAAAGTAGAGGAGTCATAGCATTCAAGGGCATTTGCATCATCATAACTGTGTGCGGAGTGTTTCTCAACACTGAAAACTGAGGGGTGTACTCAGAAGCCAGTTTGTTAACTGACTTCATATTGTCTCATGAGGACAAATCCTTCAAAAATATCAAGTGATAGCACTCTACAGCTTTTGTAAACGAGGTGTATCATAAGTTACCATGTTACAGGTCAAAAAGAGAGAAAGATTTTTGACATCTTAAGTTCTCGGTTTATGCTCATCACTTATGAAGTAATAATCTTGCCTTGTACCCCTCTGTGCAGAATATTGTGAGGTATTAGTGTAAACTTTAGATGTGTGTTCCTCCAAGTAGGATTTTTTAAATCTATGCAGCTGTCAGCCTTTTCACACAGGCACAAAACTCCTGAAAAGTTGCTGAAATGTTTAGGGTATCTGTATGTGTAAACACCAATGACCAATTCCCCCCCCCCCCCCCCCCCCCCGTCTTTTTGCAGACTTTTTCCTGCCAGCCTTGTAAATGTTCCACAAGAAGTCGGGGTCAGGTGATGTGTGAATGCAGCATAAACTATATGCATGGTTGAGTCTCAGTGACATCATACATTGGTTTCTGAAGCTGACCTTTGCAGCACATCAATGGAGGACGCCATTCTGGAAATACTGTTTCAAACTGACTTTCAGTCAAACGAAACTCAGGCTAAGCTTCAGCCAGTGCAATCTAATAAACGCAATGAAGCTGCATCAGACTCTTTTGTACACAACATTATCTTTTGTCCATTTACATGTAGCCTTGATGTAAAGGCAAAAACTGCCATCATGGTGTCAGACTCTGTTGCTTCGTCCGACATCTTGGATATGTTGTAAACTACACTGAGACTTTTGCAACATCCTTTTTACATCATGTTGTTCCTCCTGAAATTCTCAGGAGTGAAACCACAATGTTGTTTCAATTAAAACAGCAATTATAATGATGTGTATAGACATCAACCGGAGCACTTCTTAAAGTCAGATTTTTAACAGATAAGCAAAGGATGAAGTTCAGTCTAGTACAGATGACAGGTCAAGGCAGTATTTGAAGAAAGACACATCTCAGTTTTGGGATTGAATAAAAAGAAAATATAAAGATGAAAAATGTCTGACATGCTTGAAGGAGAAAGTCTTTTACTTCATTTGTTATATTTATTTTGTTTCTTCTCATTTCCCTGAACACAGTGCCATCTTAAGAGTTCTGTGTGTTAACTTCTAGGTATGCATGTTCCCTTGTTCGTGATAACTAATGTTATACATATTTCTTGTCCACAGAGTGTCTATGTGAGTGTTTTTAGAACTTGAAAATGACAAGTACACACACACACAGACACACACACACACACAGACACACACACACACACACACACACACACACACACACACACACACACACACACACACACACACACACACACACATACAAACACAAGGGTGGCTGCTTGTGCTGCTTTGAATCCGCTTTGTCTTTTAAGAGATGGATTGTAGGCTGTCAGTCATGTTCACAATGTTTCCTTGCCAAGTCCTCCACTGGCTCTGAATATGGAGATCTGACAAACAGACCAACACACACACACACACACAGACAGCCACTCTGATACACCGCTCGGCATAACAGACTTTGCCAGCCTCCCCATGTTGGGATATGGCTTTGCTCCAGCCGTGGACACTTTTTCTCGCCAGTCTACACACACACACACACACACTCAGACAAACACACACAGCACTCAGCAGACGCAGGCCAGGCTCCCTGCCTGCATCATAACCCTGCTTGATCCTCCATCAGACACACACACACACACTCTCAGACCCACTCTACCCTGCTGACTCGTCGAGTGTAAGCCATCCACCTCCTGACAGAGAGCAGCAGTCCGTCAAAAGTTCAAACCAACATTGGCTTAAAGGTCCAGTCCCCTCAAAAAACAGGCCGCTGGACGGGGCTCAGTGGACTGATTTAAAACTGCTTCCCCTGATGGATCCACCTCAAAGTGAAACTGTGGGGGGCAGTCAGTTCTCTGTTAGTCAGTCCAGTGTTTCATTAGTGGTATGCAGGGAATGCCCATTAGGGTCCAATATTTAAATGCCCATTTTAACAGCAGAAATACACTGTTTTCACAGCCTGGAACAAAAAAATATATCAACATATATATATATATATATATATATAAGCTAATTTCTTTATGGTAAAATATATAATAAAATATCTCTTTTGCAACAGATCCATTTTGATTATATTAGGATTAGAGTTTTGCATACATGTGCATAAATATGGGCAAGGTTGATTTGACTGACAGGTGTGTGCGTTGTAGTCGTTTACCAGGAAGCTTAGCGCCTGCCCTGTTTATCGATTGACCGAAAGTTAGTTGGAGTTTGTATTTCCAATATGGCCACCGCCATCTTTTGGCTCTTCAAAAACCAACGGGTGACATCACTGAGACTTTGTCCATATTAAACAGTTTATGGTCAAATCCAGAAACTGTGTCAGCCTGACTTTCCTAACCCACATTCAGTTTTTATGCAGAACTTTATACATGCAAAAAAAAGCTCAAATATGCGGCCTTTCTTTCTGGACCGTTTCTGGCTGAATTATGTTCTATTTTGTCTTGTCTTCTGTGAGTTGAGACCGCTGGGGAATAGAGGTTATGTAGGCTTGCTCTATGCAAAGCTCTTTACGTTCTACTTGTTTTACATGCCTTTGTTTAAAAAAAGGTACAGAAAGTAATGCTTTAATGGAGACCCATGAAAAGTTCCCTCATAGTTTTAGTAATGTGCAGATATGACAGCCTCCCCCCTGTTTCTGTTCCCCTATGATTCAATTTTTGTTAGTCTGTGCATGGCGCTGGCCAGGAGATGACGTCTGTCTGCAGGTTTTGAGCAATGGGCTTTGTGTATTTTTACAAACTATTTTAGAATACGCAAACTGTTTACTCTATCAGACTAAAAGTCACCTTGAAACTTCCGGCATGATTTATAACAATACTTTTTGTTAAAATGTCTTTTTTTTAACAGAGCTGTTGGTGTGGATAACAATTGAATGACATCAATAACAAAGATACCCAGGTTTCCATTTTAGCATACTGCCACTCTGTCATATTTATGGGGGTGAACCTTTGCAGTATCTCACTCCCCCTGCTGTGAAATCAGCTGAATCTGTTAGCTGTTAATGAAAAACGCTAAAGACTCCACTGTTTTATAATGGCTGTTGGATAGCAGGGGCCTTCATATCTGTATTTTTTTGTGTAGGTCTTTGTTTGCTGTTTTTGTACATATTGGATCTTATTTAGCAACCCTACTGTTCGACATTTCTGATTTTCAGTCATTTTGTTGTTACTAGGTTCTTGTTTTGATTATTTGTGTCTATCTATCTATATGTTTTATTATCATCCATCCATTATCTATACTGCTTATCGTGTTCATGACCACGGGGCAGCTGGAGCTGATCTGAGCTGTCATTGGGTGAGGGGCGGGGGGACATCCTGGACTGGTCGCTATTCAATCACAGAGCTGACACAGACAAATCTTCATGCTCACTCTCACACCTACATGCAATGGAGTGATTCAAACCAGGAACCTTCTTGCTATGAGGACTGTGCCACCATGCAGCACTTTTTGTTATTATTATTAAACTACGGCTGGAAGCATGGCTAAAAAATGACGGTATTTGTCCAAAAGTCACTCGCTCACCTGTTGTCTTTATAATATTTCAGAGAACTAACTTGATCATCATCTAGTACATAATCCCCACAGCTTTTCCTCTTTACTGATCTGGTACATTTCTTATACAGGAACACACACACACACATACAGTCCCTTTTCAGTAAATGTCAGACACCACAGAATCCACTTTCAGTGGCTGTTAGAAGCCGGGGCTTTGTACCACCCTGAACAAGTCAGTGTCCATGAAACTGCACCCATCTCTCCCTGGAAACAGCCAATATTTCTGTCTCTTACGCTGAATCCAGAGTGCCATTAAGGCAATTAAGCTGCCTCTTTACACCAGCACAGCCCTTCACTAAAAACGCTCAGAAAAAGGAAAACATAGAGAGATAGCAAGCGAGTGAAAAAAAAGAAGAGAGACAGTAGAGATGAAAGGGTAAAAGTCGATGTGTCTATTCAGCGTTCAGGTTGATCAGAGCCACAGAATATACATTACAGCATAATGGACGGGCGTTTATTACACTATTCTATACAATTACTGGTTTAAGCCGGGTTTATGACACACTTTCTTCAACTGGCTGATTCATTTGTACCTCTTCATCTGATGTTTCAGAGTTTAAATGTAAGCTTTGTCTTGTGCAGTATGAAAGAGGAAAGATTAGAAATACTGAGCTGCAGTGAGACATCGACCGTCGTGACCCAGGTTCAGCTGAGGTGGTCGGAAATGAACTGAAAAATCTCTTCTACAAAACTGAGCCGAGGTTAGGCACAGATTAAAAAAAATAAAGAGAAAAGGCAAAGCTGTTGTGCTCTCTGCCTGCAATACGCAGTCTATCCACATTAGTTCTGATCACTGGCTGCCTCCAGGCCTTCCATCTCTGCTCCCATCCCTCTCTCTCTAGCTCCTTCCCTCTCTTTGTTTACCACGTAGAGGTTGATTTATGTCGGCTGCACTTGGCAGAGTTGGGTGGCGTGGGCGAGATACAGCAGCTTGAAGGGGAGAGAGCAGAAGGGAGGAGAAGAAGAAGGAGAAGGAGAAGCTGAAATGAGTAAGGCCAAATCGGAATGATGTATCACGGGAGGCAAGAGAGGGATGAGCAGAGAGGAGGAAATGAGATGCTGAGGGACGGAAGAGAATAGTAAGTCAGGAGGGAAGGATTTGAGGAGGAGGGGGGAGGTTGCGTGAGGAGACAGGGGGGGGGGGAGAGGTGTTGGACTGGCCTCAGGTGTCTCAGTCTGATTTGTATCTTTTATGATGCTTGTTCATGTCAGAACACAAGGTCTCACACTGCAGTCCCCCCAGCTCCATCGCTCCTCTTGTCTGTGTGTTTACTTGAACGTTTTAGTTTTATCACTGACACTCATGGTCAGAATAGGTCAGGTCAAAGCTGATTACTTTACATCAAACTTTAATGATCACTTTGGGAAAGTAGAGAGCAGCATAGCAGCTACAGTAGCATAAGCACTATGTTAACATGCACAGCTGCAATTTAATCAGAAAGTCAGGACTGAACATGTGCAAAGTTGAGCTGTCGACTGGGTAGCATAAGAAATTATATTTATTATATAGAAGTAAAATTCTGTGCATGATGGAACAAATTAATTAAGGTCTAAAATGAATGCATACATTTTTTATCAATTGGGATTAATCGCATCCTATTTTGTCCCTTTAGCACACCGTAGATAAGCCTGTGCAGTGTCTCCCTGTAGTCACAGTGATGGAAAAGAACAACACTGCTGTGTCTTTGAATGCCTCATTTGATGATGACTCAAAAGAAATATCCACCTCATGACATCAAACATTTACATTTGTTAACAATTAACAAATTTGATCCATAACAAATGTCTTTTTCCGTTGTTAAGTTAATGTCGTGACCTTCGATCTACCAGAAGGTCCTCACTTTATTTCAAAATAAAAGTGGGCTTAAATTCAGACATAAAGTAAAGTTCTCTCAGCTTAAGAAAGCTAGAAATTTCAAAATAAAAGCCTAACAAATTTTAATTTTAAATGCAAAATAATGGAATTTCAAACATGAGATTAGTCACAATTAACTATTGAAATTTGCCAATTAATCGTGATTAAAAATCTAATCGATTGACAGCCCTTAGTTTATTAAATGTACAGTATGTATGAAAAAGTTTTCAAATAATCAATACAAGCAGAAAATCAAAACTAAATGTGCAAGGAAAACTTGCCAAACTCTGACACAAGCATGGCTGGGGGTAAAAACAATCATCAATACACTGTCCTTTTAATCATACAGAGAAAAAGTATGAATTTTTGCATCCCACAACTTCTTAATTTATTCTGATTTGTATTCCTTTGACTGTGGGTGATTAACTGGAGGCTATGACAGGGCAGTTTTTTCTGATAACTTGAGAGCAAGCAAAAAAAAGAGTCACATATAAAATGTAGAAAAGTATTGGCACCACTCAGTCTGCAGTAAAAGGTTGTGGTCTGTGCCAAAATGCAATAGAAAAAAACAGATGATTAGCCAAACTCCCAAATAAGACTGGTAGTCTGAAGCTCCACTCATTGACTCAGTTTGATTGTAGCTCAACTCTAAGACTTGTTTGGTTCAGTTCAGATTATTTTGAAGTGGCAGAACACGATATGATCATTGCAATGAAAAAAAAAAAACCTCTGCCTCGCCCTCTGCTACCTCGTACTACTCTGCCAAGCCCCGCCCACCAAATGATGCACCAAGTACACATGCCAACTGTTGTCCCTGTAACTGTCTAATTCATTCAGCTGGTCATGTCTGACCTCAAAGGACAGAAACACTGACAGCTGATCAGTATACATCTGGAAATAGTTGAAAAGTAGCAACAAGTGATTACTGTACAGCTGTTGTTCTCTCAGCAGCACCGAGGCAAGTTAGAGAGAGCAAGAGACAGAGAGAGCTGTTGACACAAATTATGTTGAAGCTGGATGATGCTAATGTGTTCAGAATGGTCTAGTTATGTGCAAGGCAAGCTAATCTTGATTGTTTGTTTATTCAGATCAGATGATTTTTTTTAATGCAATACATACAAAGGTGGGGGCAGACACAAAAACATTAGAAAGAAGTTACTATCCACAACCAAACAACTACTAAATCATCTTCAAAGACATCCTCAACATTGGTTTAATAGATCGATACAATCATGGAGACATATGGCAAGTGGACATAACATATGGTGTAAATTATTTGTCACAATGATCTATACATTTATCATAGAATAAAGGTATCACAAAAGTTTGCAGGATTCATCCTCCTGTGCTAAATGTTCTGTAAATCGATCAAAATGCATCATTAGTATTGAATACCCTGAGAGTGCTGAAACACACACATCCCTTTAATGACATTAAAATGTGTTTTTCTCTCCTCTCCCCTCCTGCAGCTGGTCAGCTGAGTCAGTCAGCTCACTTCTCCCTGCAGTTGCCCTACACCGTGCTGGGACTTGGACGCAGCGCTAACTTCCTGGACCACCTCTACGTCGGGATCCCCAGGCAGCTGGGAGAGACGGTGAGGATATATGAGAGGTTTATATATTACCTGGACACCTCACAGCACTAACTGCATGAACTGCTGATGGTCTAAGAGAGTATCACAAGAGAGATAGAGGTGTGTCTGAGAGCTCAACACACTGAGGAGGAAGATGAGAATAATGGGTGGATCAAAAATCTTACCTAATTAGGTCATATCTGAGCAGCCTTACCTCAAATAAAAGTCGGACATGCGTAGCAGAGACATTCAATGGCAAAGCGTTAAAATAGCCTCGCAGTCTTGGTGTTCAGAAGCAAAATAACTTCCTTAAAAAATGATTCATGGCAAATTCGACATCATGTACCAGATGTTAGACATTTCTTCTGAGGTTTGTGAGCGTTGTCTTGAAGGGAATCAGACGTGTGCTCGTGTTTTATGATCAAATAAGAAAGGCTGTGCTGGAACAGGACTGACTTTTTTATCTTCTAATAACACTCCTGATTCACTAAGAATTGAATGCGGCCGCTAATAGCTCCAAAAATGTTGCATCATTTGCTACAGCTGTCTGCTGTATCTGCAGCACTAATGATAATCAAGTGCAAACATGCCCAAAACGTTACCCTGCTCTATGCAGTTTGCGTCTCTGTGTCTGAATATGAAGATGCAAAACGAGAAAGCGGTCTGCACCTTTGCTTCGTCAGGAGATGAGCTCTCATGCTGTCGAAGCTGTTTTGACTATTCATCCTAGAAGTGTTATTCACTTTTACAGCCTACCAAGGTCAATATATGAATAAATAAGGGCGCTGGTGGTGCAGTGATTAATGCGCGAGCTGAGGCTATAGTCCTCCAAGCGGATGGCCCAGGTTCAAATCCGTCTTGTGGCTCCTTTCTCCACGTTATTCCCCACTCTCTCGCTCTACCTGATTTCCGACTCTATCCACTGTCCTGTCTCTACAACAAAGGCTGAAAAAGACCCAAAATAAACCTTCTAAAAAATCTGATCACAAAGTCAACGGCATTATTCAGACGTCAGCATGTCGATGTCAACCAGAGTTAACCAGAGCAACCGCACAGGAGGCAATGTGTCTGCTGGGAGGAGCCAGGTCATAAGAAAGATTTAAAAAGAATATAATTATTATGTTTATTTTTCATTGTTTTATATGTGATTTTTCACACTTAAATATAATAGAAATCAAGTATATCCTCTGAAAATAACTGAGTCATGACTGTCTACAATGGGTGTAACACCCGAGTCCCACTGTCTGTGATGTTTTCAGAGTTTTCAGAGTCCTATCTTCACTTTGTTTACATCGCCTGGACGGCAGGCTGACTCCTCCCCTCACGTATAAAAGTTGTTTAATTGAGGGACTAGAGAAAAGAAGAATAACATACTGTACTCACTGATTAACTGTGTTTCTAGATCACGCTCATTTCAGGTAAATTTACATGCAGTGTGAAGATACGAGCATAATAAAGATCACTAGCATTAGCATGCTAACACAACAATGCAGCGCAAGTTGTTTTGGTTTCATGCTGGTGCTCAAGGGCGACATCTGCAGGATGAAAAAAATCGCATATAAAGCCTTTAAGTAAGTGGAAGTAAGAAGATGTTTCCTTGTGTGTCTCTTGATGAAAGACAAGCAGCAGAAGTTTTATTTTGGAGTCAGGATTGATAAAGGTGCAGCAACTCCCCGAGATAATCCGACATATCAGCCCCTCCACGTCTTCACTTTGAGCTTCAAACTCTTTTTCTTCTTTTCATATCACCAAAGAGGATACATGAATGACTCTGTGCTTACTGTCAATACAAACCAGCCTTAGATTAATACTCTGAATAATAGTTTGGATTTCTGTTTTTTAATGAATCTGCATTTCAACACTCCACTACTTCAAATGTCAGCGCTCTTCAGCTCAGCTCTCTTAGCTGCTTTCACATTCATCTCCATCTCTGTTTTCTCTCTCTGCTCGCACTCGTCACACTCAGTATTAGGTACGACGGGGCCCTTTTTCCCTCCCCTCTCGTGTGGTACCGAGCTCTTCGTCAAGATGCTGATTAGAATTGTAGATGGGCTCGGTCCGCGACTCAGAAGCGAAACACTCATCTCAAAGAAAACGTCTTTGTTGTCCCCATCTCGCACACTCCTCATGCAGAGATGTGATCTTTTTTTTTCAATTTTTCTATCTCCTTCTCGCCTGTTCTTCCTACAAAGTGATTTAATGAATGCCTTAAGATGCAGCCCATTATGCAGAGTAGATTTATTTTTACCCCCAGAGGGACTAGGGAGTGGATTAACTCCATCAAATCTACCTGTAATGAGGAGAAGCTTTCTCTGTTTGTCAACTCCCTTCATCTATTCATCTCTCATTTTTATTTTCTCTCAATTTTCATATCCGTCCTGCTCCCATTTTCTCATTGTCCCCCCTGCTGTGCACATTCTAATGTTCTCCTCCAAAATGAGACTTTCCGCCTGCTGTTTCACACAAGGAGAGGTTTTTGTAAAATCTACTCGGATATCTTCCATCTTCCGTCCAATCGTTGTCTCTTTTATTCCCCCTCCTCCACCCGTCTTCTTTGAGTCTCTCTCCTCCTGTTCACTTATCTTCCACCCAGGGGATTCCCTTTGCTGCTCAAAGTGGTTTGGTTCACTAATCAGTCCCCTACTTGTCGCTCTCACTCTCTCTCTCTGTCTCCCTTAGCCTCCATCTCTGTATCCGTCTGCCTCTCTCTCTCTCTCCTAGTGTGCCAGTTTTCCCTGGCTTTGAACCAGAGTGTCTCTCTTTCCCTCTGAAGACTTGGGAACACTTTTCTCTTCCAAACAGCCAGATCCGATCTGCTCCCAGGCAGCCGCGGCGGAGGCTGACTTGTCTCCAGTTCTGCTCCCCCGCCACTTGCCGCACTGACGGCAGCGCTTTCCAAGAGCTAATCGACAATGGCTGGCGGGCGGGAATGTGTTCGTTATGGAAAAAAGCATTGCCGTTGTGGCACGCTCATTCAAAATAGCTACGAGATGTGGTTCCTCCCAGTTGATGAAGAAAGAGAGAGCGACATTTAAAGAGCAGCGTCTCTTCCAGATTCTGTCACATGCCGAACTGGGAAATGTTTATTCCCTACAGATAAGAGCGAGATTACAGCTTTTAAATCATTAAGTCGATGCCTCCTCTGTTAATATAGCTGAACTCTCGACCCCTAATAAGCCTGAGCGTCACCTCGGATAACTGAGTCACCACACAAGCCAAAAGTGGACTCAGCGAAAGACGAGAGCGGTATCTGATGGAGATTTGGGCTGCTCGAGAAATGAAAGCACTGTTGCATACAGAGGTTAAAAGCAGTCCGTGTCAGTCGCTGCTGATCCCTAAGGCGGCTAACTGCTAAAAATGAAACTTTAACTTTGCAATGTCAAACTGCTGTCAGAAACAGTGCTGCTAGCTAATGTTTTTAAACTCACTGTAATTTGAACTCGTGTTCTTTTTCTCACTGCCTGTCCACATGAACAGCTCAGAATTAAAACCATTGATTGTATATAAATATGGACGTCACTTCTCCATCTCTTTGAATTTGGAGCCAGAACATATGCAGAAGGGATCCGGCTGGTGGAGTCACATAATTGATGCCCTAGCCCTGTAACCAATGAAACAGCAGCATTGACGGTGACTCCTGCGTTAGTTAGTGACAGCAGCTCCGTCTGCAGGGACTTGGGTTTGGAAAATGAAGGGTCGACAGTTTAAGTCCAAAGTCTGGAAATTCACTTCCTGAGCACCTTGAGCAAGGGACCCAACCTCCACCTGCTCTTGACTTCAGCTGCTCTTGTATATGCATCCCCCCCCCACTCCGTCCATAGGATCGAGCCCCTTACGTTTACTCTTGCCATCTCTCATCTGCTGCTGCTGCTGCTCTGGTAGAAATGCTTCAGAGCTTTTAATCTAGTCACCCCTGTTTTTGCAATGAATTACTTATTTAAAACTGAAATTCTCAGAAAAATGAACATGTGTTCATAAATTGGTGTAATAACCATTACTACAGAATCTGGTCTGACGTGTACTTTCATTTTAGAGTTTGCCCCATGTCCGATCTGTTAGCATGGACGAGGTTGGGGTTAATGACCTATACTGAAGCCAGTCAGTAGGGAGAGCTCTAAAATCCTTTGGCTTCACTTTGAGGGGGGGCTGGTGTTTTGTCCATCTTTTTCATACACAGTCTATGGCATAAACTGAAACAGAAGAAGGAGGACTGGCAATGAGAGAAATATGAAACATTCAGCCAAATGGACATTTAAAAACCAGAACTATTACTATAGACTGGGTTGATCGGGTGTGCCTGAAGGGGCTTATCGTACACGCCTGAGCAGTGACAGATATTTTTCTAAAGCCTTTGGTGTTTCATGCACACACACAGATTACCTGTCTGCATCTGAATGAGATGCCTTACACTTTCATCTGTAAGTTATGTCAACACATCCCATGCACATTTAGAAACCCAGAGAAACAGCTCCTAGTGATGTTGCAGCAAAGTCAGCTTGGACTGGTGGTAAGCGTGATGGATGAGTGACGTGAACAATACAATTCAGTTCAAACAAAATTAATCTGACTAGGGTCAAACTGTTTAAATCCTCTGGATCATTCAGTAGTCTGATCGGAGAGGGGACAAAGGATTTTGAATAGCATATGAAAACATAAATATGAAACCTATCCATTATTTTATTGTTGTTATCTGCCCCATGATGTTTTTCACAACCAAAACCAATTTCTTTCTTTGCCTAAACCTTACAAGCACATCCTTACCACATGATAAACAGAGATATAACAGACACTATTTTGTGTCCAAATAAGATGCCAAAGAGATGTGAACGAGCTTTACTATTTGACATGTTTGGCCTGACAACCAGGTGGCAAACTATGGTCGTGAAAATTGAAGCCAATGCTACAAAAGCCAAGGAGTTCCCTCATATTAAAATGCCCATTTTTACTGCAGAAATAAATGTGTTTATAGTCTGGTTCAGAAAACAGTTTTAGTGTCTATAGCCGATTTATTTTTAGGTAAAATCTGTGTTGTAATTTTTTTTATCTGTGTTGATGATATCTAGGTTAAAGCCCCTGGAAACTCATAACCAAAAAAAGCTTCTTACTATGTAAATTAAGATCGTATGTACATAATATCAACTTTCTAAGAGTATTAGAAGTAACCTTCAAATGTTTTTTTTTTAGATTTTGTCTTTTAAGTTTTTGAACATTTCCGGACGTTGGGTGTTAAAGGCTTTAAATGCGATTTTTTGATCCAGCAGATGTCGCCCCTGGAGCACCAGCATGAAACCAAAACAACTCGCGCTGCATTGTTGTGTTAGCATGCTAATGCTAGTGATCTTTATTATGCTCATATCTTCACACTGCATGTAAATTTACCTGAAATGAGCGTGATCTAGAAACACAGTTAAGCAGTGAGTACAGTATGTTATTCTTCTTTTCTCTAGTCCCTCAATTAAACAACTTTTATACGTGAGGGGAGGAGTCAGCCGGCCGTCCGGGCGATGTAAACAAAGTGAAGATAGGACTCTGAAAACTCTGAAAACATCACAGACAGTGGGACTCGGGTGTTACACCCATTGTAGACAGTCATGACTCACAGAGTTATTTTCAGAGGATATACTTGATGTATATTACATTTAAGTGTGAAAAATCACATATAAAATCTTTAAGTGGGCCGTGTTACGCAATACATTTCTAACCAATAATGAAAACATACACGCATGATCGGCCCAATCAAGAGCAACAAAACTACTCTGCTTCTACTGTTCAGCTTTCATGTTTGTGTGTGGTGTTCCTGGCTGCACATCGACCAGTTTGGATGACAGCTTATCTTGCAATCAATCCGGTCCTGCCTCCCTGTGCCTGCCCACTGAAAGTCAACACTTTGCCTAGAGTCACTCGTCTTGATTTTTAAAGTTTCTGTTCAATCAAACCAACACTCCACAAAGTTTTTTTTTCCAGAAAGTGAAGCACCCAGATATCCCAGGATGCTTTGAGCAGTGAGTCGGATTTTTGCAAAACACAGTGAATGGGGGGTGATTTTAAATGACATATATGAGCTGCCACGCCCACACAGCCCAGAGAAATGACCTAAGCTGTTTCTTAACAAGGTTTTCTACGTGTTATGAATGTTTATTTTCACTCAGATTTTTGTGGATGCTTAAAGATAAGTTCAATTTTGATATCACATACAGACTTTTAATAATTCAAGTCAGGTTTCCAGAGGCTTTGAGAGTATTGCATAGCAAAAGCCACATCATGTAAGTGTAGGTGCTCTTTGTTAAGTTAGGATTGGCCATATAACTGTAAAACCTCTATCCACCAAGGGTTAGTGTTTCTAAGAGTTATTATTTAAGACTTAAATATTTATTTAAAAAAGTAGAATGTATTGTATGCACTGATTTCAGCAGCTTAATCGACATTTATCCTCAAGTTGAAGTATTTCATCAGATTTAAGAAGTTGAAAATACTATTGGAACATCTCTAGTTTGTATTAGGGCTGGGAAATATATCGAGTTTTTAAGATATATCGATATATTTTCAAACAAGATATAGGGTAAGACAATATCATTAATATGGATATAGTTTGAGTTGCATTAAAATAACGTTACAGAGGTGCCAGGTCACCTTTTTCTCATCTCACTGATGATGACTGACTGTCTGTCCCTCTTAACCCTGCGCCTCCTCTCTCTCTCTCTTTTATTGTATTTAAGGAACATTTTTATTTTATAATATTACTTTTTAAATTCACAAACAGGTCGTTTATTTTCCATGTGTTTTCACTGTTAATAAAATACATATCGATATATATCGAGAATCGCCATTCAGCTAATCAATATCAAGATATGAGTTTTGGTCCATATTGCCCAGCCCTAGTTTGTATGTTCTCTTTCTTATTATGTCTTCAAAGCAGACCTCAGCCATGCTATGATGAGTAAAGTTATAGCACGAGAAAAGGCTATGTTTATTTCATACAGACACAGACTGAGATTAAGACTTTTTTCAGCGGATGGCTGAACTCGCTCACAGAAATACACACACACACACACACACACGGGTTAGGAAATCTGTGCTGCTCCCCACAGTCAGGGTAATTTGTTTCGAGAAGCAACTTGTCTTTGTCTTAAATGCACAGCTTAAAATAGCATTTCCACAAGACCCTATTATTCTGCCCCACAGGACTTAACATACATATTTTGACTGTGTGTGTGTGTGTGTGTGTGTGTGTGTGTGTGTGTGTGTGTGTGTGTGTGTGTGTGTGGACATCTGCATGTGATTGCATATGCTGTGACCCTAATGTATTACTATTTATGTGCATACCCAGTTAATGTGTTTCTGCATCTTTCCAGGCCATAAGGAAGAAGGAGTGGACGGCAATCATTCCTAACTCTCAGCTCATCGTCATCCCCTTCCCACACAATAACCCCCGCAGGTACAGAAACACTCACACTATGATGCACAAGACGCATCGAAATTGCCCGCTTCTTCACAGCACCTCATCTGATGCCACTTTAACGGCATATTCAAGTTAATGTTGCAGAAAGCATCGCACATTACAGACACACACACACACACACACAAGAACAGACTCTCACCTCACAGCGTGTGTTCTCATGTTATCATGACGCTGTTCACATGTAGCTCAAAGCCCAGGAGGAGCTCCAGATGGCACACACACACACACACACACATAATAACACATGGATCCTCCTCCATATACACTTGTGTACCAGCCAGGCCTGCCAGACATGCCAGCACACACACACACACACACACACACACACACACACACACACACACACACACACACACACACCATGAGTGAAATGAAATCTCACCAGTAAACACAGAGTGTCTTTGTATTCTTCTCACATACACTCAGAGCTAACAGATTGTGAGATGGTAAATTTAATGTATGAAAGTGTTTGAATTGCTTGAAATACGTAAAACATTCTTGGAAATGAGGGGGAACAGTACAGCTCTTCATTCTGTTTAAATGTCACAAGAAAGTGAAAAAGATGCTCATTTATTTTTTTAAACTTAATTAGGACACAGTCTTTGCTAATGTGCACCATTTGATAATTACACTGTTTTTTTCTGTCAATGAAAACTGGATGAAACATAAAACAACATTTGGCACACTTGTGTTCTCTCTCTCTCTCTCTCTCGCTCTCTCTCTGACTCTCTGTCTGTCCTTAGTTGGAGTGCCAAGTTGTACCTGACTCCCAGCAACAGCGTTCTGCTGACGGCTATCGCACTGATCGGCGTGTGTGTCTTCATCCTCGTCATTATTGGCATCCTCCACTGGCAAGAAAAGGTCAAGAAAAACACACACACACAGATAAATGGGGCTCCCCTCGACTTAAGATGTTCCCAGCTGACTCAAAGTCATGAGTTGGAGCAAATTCATATTATCTGAATCTGTATGTAAGAGGGAATCAGAAAATCGACTGAGAGCTGAAATGATGGAAATCACTGCCACTGCCAAATCAGGCCAGTAGTTGATGGTGTGACTTACTAATGAAGCAACCCACGCATGAGCACATACTTTCTTCCTCAGAGGGGTCAGGTACAGAAGTACAGAAATGGCTAACGATGAGGTGGGGTTGTAACTCCGACTGATCATAAACTACAAAGCCAGTAAATTTCAAGAAAACAAGAAAATGTTAACTTGGAGTGAGCAGCACAAACAGAACTCAGGAGTCCACCATTCTTGTTGTAGTCCACGTACTCGCGCGCGCTGCTATGGTTTGTAGTCCGCAATGTGTGTAAGTCTGTTTTCAGAAAGAACAGTGTTTTAACAGGTTTACATGGGGACACTCTGGGTCCCGTTTTAAAACCTTGTGTTTTCAGGCACTCAAAACTCTGAATTAATTTAAACGAACAGCCAAAACACAACAAAAGGTTGCCGTTTTTGGATGAAATCGGTGTGGTGTAAACAGGGCCGTAGTCTGTGACAGTACAGATCTAACTGGACGGAGTTAAATGGGTTGTGTTTTCAACGTCTTCAAGACCAATGAAAACTAAGTTGATTTGCACTCTTTTTATCGACTAACATTTGGTCAGCTCACAAATATACCGATGTAGTTAAAGTTGGCCTCTTTCTGGTGATTTACTGCTTCAGAGTTTGTGTTTGCAAGAAAGAGCAGATTGGTCACAACCCGCAGCAGATGGGTCTCACTGCCCCTGTCCTTAAGTCCTCTAGCCTCCCACAGAGACACACACACACAAACACACACCCTTTGTTTTCTCTCTCTCTCTTTCTCTCTCTCTCTCTCTGCAGGCCATAACCTGGAAGGACGTTCAGCTGTAATTGCTGCTTCTGTCCTTTCAGTATGGCAGATCTGCTGTTCATTACTGCTGTAAATATGCCCTCTAGGGACTCCATGCATGTTTTCACGCTTGCTTTGTGCTTCAGCTCGTCCTGGTTTGCTCTTCATTTCTATCACACACACACACACATACATACATACACACACAAAGGAGCCTGATGAGGACCCACAGACTCTGTGTTTTACAATAATTCTCACAAACGTCCTTAATTTTTGGTCATTTGGTTCCCTTTTCGTCAGCACACACGGTGGTAATGCTGTCTGCAGGGCTGAGCGGAGCAGTCAGTTGTTGGCATCCTCTCCAAGCCATCTGCCGTGCGAGTGTGTGCTCCTAATGTGTGCCTGTATGTGTGCGTGAGTCTACATGTGTGCATGATTACACACACAGAAGCACTTTAATTGCCCTGTTTTTTGGGAGATGTGGGCGTGAGCATCAGCCTTATTTGAACCGATGCTGCACTTAAAAATGAAAAAAACATGGCTGGTGCCTAAAATGAGTGCCTGCGTGCACCTAGCAGGCTCAGGTGGATGGGAGGATATATTTGTATCTGTGTGTGTTGGGGTGTGGCCTATTTAGAGCTTTATGAGTGCTGAAAAACAAGAGAGGAAGAGGTAGGGAAATAAAGACTTGAACTACCATTCTTTCACTAATGCAGTGGCTGACACGATACTTTGAGTCAAATCCAATCAAATCTTAGGAATCAATCAACATGTTAGGAAAATTCATAGTACAACAAAGTATATTTGCCTTCAACACTGTAATGGGTTAATGCTGACTAGCCTGTCGACATCCTCAGTGAAGAAGACCCTTACTCTCATGTTGTCAGTCTAAACACTGCACTGCTGTTTTCCTTTGCTTTACTCATTGTACACAGAGCAATGTAGGAGCAAGAGAAAAAAAAACTTAACAACCCTTCAGTGTTCATTGCTTGAGAGATTTTTATCAGGAGAATCCAACTGGGTCTCTTTCACTCCAAAACAAGCAGACCATGTCATTTAAGCCAAAAAAAGTAGTATTTTTGAATGGTCGTGCATCCCGCCCTCATTTTCCGCTGAGATCCAAAATGACGATTTTTGCATCACTGGAAGTTGTTGCGGTTAGCGGGGTGAAACTACAACGCTAGTTCCTCATATGTTCGACCACTGAAGCTACAGACCAATCACAGATCAGTGGGTGGGAACTCACTCCCAGAATCGAAACTTAACGTCCGCCATATTGCTTGACTTGTTTGACCTGATTTCATTTTGGTTTGACGCAATAAATAAATAAATAAATAAATAATACATTTTATTCACTAAGCTCATTTCAGGTGCTCGTATACACCGTACATTAGTTAAAAGTGAATAGATCAAAACAACATAGAGGAACAAACAGGGCCGTCAGTAGCTCAGTCTGTAGGGGCTTGAGTTGGAAACCAGAGGGTCACTGGTTCAAGTCCTGGTGGGGACAAAAGTGTGAAAGTTGGTCTGGTGGCTGCAGAGGTGCCAGGTCACTTCCTTAGTACTGAGGTGCCCTTGAGCGAGGCACCAAACCCCCAACAACTCTGGTGTGCTCCCTGTGTTACAGTGTTTATAGCAGCTCCAGGTCCTGTGTGTGCATGTGTGTATTTCAGACCTGTGTGTGAGAAGCATGTCGAAATAAAATAAAGTCTCTAAAATATAAAATAAAATGTATTAAATCAAACTAACAAACACAGTAACATTACACACAGGTCAAGTAAACACATAGAAACACACTTTAGAAGTTCATTTAAAAAGATGAGTCCTGGTTCTTGGTGGGTGAACTCTTAACGTTAACTTTAATACTGCTGTGTTCACTGACGAGAGGTGGTGTTTTCTTTAAGTATTGTTCCAGAGATCACTCGTGTGAAACTGTTCTTTTAGCGTTCTCCACTAAGCTCCTCATTGCAGAAAGACAGCAGTCATCTGGATAATTGAATGATGTCTTATGGGTATCTCAAGGCCAGTCCTTTTATTTAAATCCATTTTGAGCCCTGCTGCTATTAAAAAATGTACCAGTCAGGGTTTAATCAGAGCTGCAACGACTTCTGGATATTTGTCATTGTGATTCTGCATCACAAAAATATGCTACTGTTACGTAATGTACATTTAACACTGACTCATGAAACCAAAACACAATATATTCAAACAGCTTTATGAATTCTCAGGTTTCTACAAAGCATATTCTCCAGCCTCTGTTCCTTAAAGCAGCAATCCAAACAGATTTTTAAGACCAGTGTTCAAATGTTCTCACCACAATGCTCCTTAGAATCCATTGTTTACTTTATACTTTATATCTTAACTATGTCAGCACATTGACACTCTTGCTCATGAGGATTCAGGAGTGTATTGCCCATCAAGTCTTAAAGGATTCCAATGGAAAGTCAAGCCAGAAGCTGAGTGACACTTGTGTGTACAGAACAAGGCTCCTGAAAAACCTCCTGACCTAGCTGTAATCATTTTCATGTCTTTCATTGACCTCGTTTGGATTCATTCCATCATTTCTGCTCATAGAGCTCCTGCGTGCTGTGATCTACTCTGAGGGAGAATGTGATATTTCACCACTTGAGTATTTTCAGAGTTACAGTCTTTTTGTATGGCCGTTTATTAACCGTAACAGAAGAATTTCTAACATGAGTCAAAATGTTTCTCCTTCAATCAGTCAAACTGTGTTGGTCTAAAAACTGTGCTGCAGCAGTTTTGTCTACACCCAGGCTTGTCAAGCAGACCTCCAGTGACATAGTGCAACACTGTGTTCAGGCTAACAGCATCGAGCAGTTTGATTTTTATTTCAATGCTCAGCTGGCCTTCAAACTAAAAGACACACCCGCCTAATGCGATTTAACCTCCTACACCGTCCAGGGAATTAAGAGTGAGGATGGATCCTGTGAAGGGGGTCACTAAAATGCTCCCCCATGTCTCGTCTTCTTTTAAGGAGGCGGTGCTCTGTAAGGTCAGGTCAAGCCGGCTGATTGACATTTGGCATTTCTATGTGTTAGCACTGCCGCCCCTGGTATTTGCTCTTCTAATAACAAAGTCAGGTGGAGGGCATTAGCAATGGGGCAAAGACATGTTCTCCTCGCCTAACAAGCTAACAGGACTTCTACAACACTCCACTGAACCTCAGTGTAGGCTGGGTAAAAAGCTTGGACACTAAGCAGATTATACTGAAATATTGATATGACACTAAGGTGGTAAGAACAGATTAATAAAAACAGATGATAAAACTATGGACTACAAGATGGGGCACTTATCCATCATGACACTCATTGGTTTGTACACTGCATAGGCATTGTATGGACTTCAGCGTGTAGCTTAAGAGGAGTGAGGCTTTAGCATGAGGGCTGTTCCTAGTGACTTGTTCCCCTGTTGATTAAACTGAAATTTCAATTCAGACTCAGAAGAGGTCGAAATGGGTGTATTTCTTTAACACTGTCCAAAAACCATATTGCATGTTGCCTGTTATACTTTCTTTTAAAACAGTACATCACACTCTTCAACAATTAATTGACGGCTATTTCCAATGCCGCTAAGATGCGACATTCATTATTCTGAGGCTACACAATGTCAGATTGGTTTGCCATGTGTGGCTAAAGTTAACAGTGCTAGCACCAGCAGCCTTCATATCTGTGCTGAATGTGGTTACGCATTGGTCCAGTCGAGTGATTATGTACCAGGTAATCTGCGCAGCTCTCTCAAGATGCCATCTGTCCTCTGTGCCGGTTTACATCCAGGTAGTAGAGCTGGGAGAGCAGGCCCATCAAGCTACAGCCACGACGAGAGGCTAACTCCTTTTTTGAGTCAGCCTCTATTGACCATAGGAGGAACTGCAGTCTTTGGTTTGTCAGCCTTGGCTCCAAATGTCCAAGTTTTCCCCTGTGGTTTCCGTCAGTGATAAACTTTTTGAAGTAGCAGAATGAAATCCATGTTTGAACCGAGGATGCATCATTATCACGCAGGTCGTGTATGGCAGACTTAATTAGTTGACATTAAAGCCCTATGAGACCTCAAAATCCCCCACTTTGGCTTTCACCTGTTTTCAGACAAACACGCTGCATCTCTACATGGACACAAATCAATGCCCCGCTGCTTAATGATGATTCAGGCCTCACGATGGCAATTTAGTGGTATCCCCTGGATACGCAATTAGAAAAGGCTTCAACAGGTTCACAGCCCAGTGGATCGGTTATCCAGATGAATGGATCAGAAATCAATCCATCCACGCCTTAAAAACATGTTTTTCTAAAAAAAAAGCTCAACGTCGATCAGTTTGAGGCGTTGGTATCTTAGAAGATAGACGAGGGCGTTATTAGAAATCAAAGCTGACAGGATAAAAAATGCAGTAAATGTGTTGCTGCCCATCTTTTGGTTGCTGCAGTTTAGTCAACACGAGTGAAGGATTGGCTGTTCATTAAAATAAGACAGACTTGTCAAGAGGTCTCTCTAATGAATATGAGCTGCTCTGCTGCTACTTTTAAACAAAGTGTTGAGGAATTGACAACAGGCATGGTTACATTCAACATCTTTACATAATCTCACTCCCAAGCAAGCGGCAACCGAGGTTGGTGAAAAATGCAGAAGTGCAAAAAACTGCAGTTCCTCGAGTGTCCACTTGAGGCTGTCTGCATAAATATAGGAATCTCCATTAGGTCCCATATTCAAATCTTTACAGCAGAAATAAACATGTTTACAGCTTTGGTCTCATCAGCTCGTCACTTTATTGGTAAAATCTGTACAAGTCATTTTGGGGGCGCCAGTAGTTCGTGCGCACGCCCCAATGTACGGAGGCTGTAGTCCTCCAGGTGGGTTCGAGTCCGACCTGTGGCATGTCGTTCCCCACTCTCTCTCTCTCTCCCGGGTTTCAAACTCTATTTACTGTCCTATCTCTAAATAAATGGTGACCGTCGTGGACTACGTCCATGTTTTAGACAGTTTATGCTCCAAGTCATCAAATAAAACAGATCCTGTTTGCCAAACTGACAAAATAAAGTGGAACATAGATCATCATTTTTAAATCTCATTAAGCACAAACCAAGCTGCTGTATTTGATGAGTGTGGAGTGAGAACGTGTTGCACCGGTCCAGACGACAGAGTCTCTTTTTTTAATTTCTTATGTGCCAAACTGCTGTCTGATAGCCAAAGGAATGCTGACTTTGCTTCATTTATTTAATCCTGGGCCTCATCCAACCTCATCCCAATGTGCTGCTGTATAAAATGATTTCTGTTCTTCTGTGAGCCGTTTAAGATTCAAACAAATTACAATTAAAATGTTATCTCTTAAGGAATAACACCCAGCAAAAATCCATCGTCCACCTCTGTTCTCAAAACACCAGATTTTAGGTACAAGGTACATTTTATGAATGGCCTCTTAGCTTGCTCTCCTACTTATGTTTCGGTGACATCTTGCACGTCTGTCAGGCTGCTCTCAGCTCGACTCTTCCTCTGCCGCCTGCAGCCCTCACACCTGCCTGTGTGCTCTGATGCCCAGATGATGATACTAGACTGTTGGCTATACACACTTATTATCACTTTATAAACGCTCATCCTTAGAAGGCCTTTCCTCATGTATACAAGGATTGAAGCCGTGTTTGTTTGTATGGTGATGCTAGCTAGTCACATTGATATTTCTCCTGAGACTGTATGAGTAGGAAATTTGCAAAGATCATAGATAATGGAGGTAATTGTATTTTCCTACCTGTGGAGCTCCAATTGAATATTTAAAGGTTAACTTCTCATTAAGGAGTCGCATTAAGCTAATTGTCTTGTTTTGTGTTGCTAAAATGTTGTAATTAAATGACAAAGTTCACTGTATTTTTCTTTCATGAGGACTTTTTGAGGATAATAAGCGTTAAGATTAGTGAGTAAGGACACCATGGCAGCAGGTTTGACAGTGTTCACTTTGATCCTGAGTGATGGGAAAATAATGCTGCTCCATCCTAAAGTGGTCCCTGAATGGTAAACTGCAGCTTGAACATTCAAATCACGGTTGTTTTCTCAGCTGTAGGTTTCAGAGTAACGCGGTGTGCTCACACCCGGGGTGATTTTGGCATTTTGATTTTAGCCTCTTTTTGTCATGCATTTTTAATTTTCATCCTCGAAGCATTCAGGGGCTACAGCTGTCACCATCTTTGATCTGCATACTTTAGTTTCCATGGTAACAGCACAGGTGTTGTCTCGTATATTACAAGGTTAAGGGGGAAAGGCACAGTTTGTTTGTTCAGAGCAGAATGTTTAATAGTTCACTCACACAAACACACAAACACACTTAAGAGAGGATGTTTTGACGCTGGAAGATTTTTTTCTTTACCCACAGATCTGCAGACTGTAGACTGCTTCAGAGTTCACCTGTCCATCTTTCACATGGTCAATGTTTAGTCTTCATGGTCAGCCAGAAACACAAACAAATATAAACAAATATCCAAAATGTCTGTGATATGTGGACCGATCTAATACTATCAAGAGCTGAGATACATCGCTTTTACCACTAGTGTTCTGATAACTTACTGATTTAAACACAAAGACATAATGATTATTGATTTTCAAAGACATTCATCTCCCTCCCCTGTAATTCTGAACGACACAACAATTGTACAGCACTCGAGTATTGATATCTTGACTCAATTATCGACAACAAACTGACAAGGAACGCCAACACCAATGCAAGATTTGCAAACGCTCAACAGCGCCTCTATTTCCTGAAACCTAGAAGTTTTAGTGTTGACGGTACTATGTTGAAATGATTTTGTGTGTTGACCTTTAGTATTCAGAGTAGTGGGGTTAAGGGGGAGGAGGGGGCATTGTCTGTACAAATAGAAACACACTGCATAAGGTTGTTAAACTAGGCAGCAAGATAACTGGGAAGCAGATGTGCAGCATTTCTTAGCTGACATGAATGTAGCCCACCAGATTACAGCAGACCCTCTGCTGATGCTTTTGTTTTTATGTGCTGTCTGGTTTATTTTGGTTTTGACGTCTTTTTTCCCCTAGGTGCAATAACGGTATGATTCTTTCATTCAGTGTACTCGTACCCCAAAAAATGGACTTGTTTTGTCTTCCTAAATTAAAACTTTTGTTGTGTTTTTTAAAAAATGAATATGAACTTGTTTTCTTTTCATTTCCTGCTCTCTCACATATTCTGCATCTTTTTGTTATGTTAACAAGTTAAAGTAATGTTTATACAAGGAACACAAATCTGTTTGTTTTATTCAAACACAAACCTATGATTAGTAGAACCTGAGAGAATCATACTTTGGCACTGGTCTCTTCTGGAGGTGAGAGTATTGACTGCCTACTGGCCCCCTCTGTGTAATAATAGTAAAGAACTCATTTTACCTCATTCAGTTTCTAGCAAGCTGTGTTCTTTCTTCACAGATTTTAGGCTTTTTATTGAATATTACGATAATTAAATTCAGATTAATATAAAATGTCTGTGCAGCACACACAGGATGTTACAAATAGGAGATTTCTGCTGGAAGAATCTAAATCATTTTTTATCATCGCTCCCAATCAGAAGTCCAAATTAGCGGGTCACAGTGTTTCTGCTGGATGGAATTAAGTGTGATTCCTGCATTTAATGATTTTTGGTCCTGTTCATATGTTAGCATTTCATACGGATAAAACACTGTATTCACAAAGCCTCCTAAATACTTAGAGTTGCTCCTAGTGACAAAATCCTCAGAATATTGTTAGAATCAGGACATTTTTTTTATTTTCTCCTCCGCTTGAGAAACTCTTAAGACCATTAAAGGTCCTTAATACTCCTCCAACAGTTTAACACCTATGGAGCTCTCTTAAGGGCTATAAAGCTTTGTGAATAACTTTTCAGCTTTACAAAGATCTAGTCTTAACTTTAAGTGGAAATTCTTTTTCCAGATTTTTTTCAGAACTTTGTCAATAGGAGCAACTCTTGGTACTCAGGAGGCTTTGTGAATACGGCACCTGATCTCGTTTTACACATGAAAAGAATTCAGACCTGTACAAGTACAATAGCTTTTACAAAACACTGACTTCAGAGGACACACACACACACACACACACATCATTAAACAACATCTTAACTTTATCCACAGAATGAAAAACAGAAAATGTACCCTGTGGCTTTAAAAGATGGGTGAAGAATTCTGGGAATAAAGGGATTGACAGAAACACAAAGATTTTTCTGTATGTCTGACGGCCTCTGTGTGCACTGTGTACTGTGTTTATTTGATTTATCTATTGACTTTTACTTTCCACTGATAATACTGTAATGTCTTAGTCCTCATTTGTTCTATTTTCCTTTAACACAGAAGTATAAACATAAATCATGTGGATATGTTTGTCACTGGTATTAAAGGAGAACTTCTCTTCTCCTGTGCTTCAGTCCCTTCAGAGTATTTAAAGGAGCTTGTTACTGATTTTGACAAAGCATGTTAGACCGAAAAACAGTTCAAAAGCTGACTGTCTTTGTTTGACTTTGTGTGTCTTTTAGAAAGCAGACGACCGAGAGAAGAGGCAGGAAGCCCACCGTTTCCACTTCGACGCCATGTAATGGAAGAGAACTGCATGATGGGAGATCATCGTCTCCTGTCCTCGTCCGCCTTTTGCCCCTCGCCCTCACACACACAATTTTTCACTCACACGTTTTAAGGGCCAATAAACGGATCCTCATTCGCCCTAAAATGTTTCTTTTAGATATTTTGCCGTCCTCCAGTCCGATGTGAAATATTGATGTTGCGTTTCATTAATTCATTCCAGTGTTAGAAGTACAGGAGCTGTAACAAGGCCATGGAGACGCAGAGAGAAATCCTGATGGGGATCACTCAGGAGTTTAAAGCAGGGCTTTCTGTGGACGGACTGCATGATCTTCAGCCGTGTTATTAGAGTATTCCTTTGGAAAAACCACACTGATTTCTGTTGAAGCGCCCAATAATTACTGCAAATTGATGAGCTGTGTTAATTCACTGGAAGGAAAGCACTCTTGGCACAAAGTGTTAAATGTGAAACGTTACTTGAAGTCCATGTGTGTTACTGTACATTGTCTAGTTTATTTCACCTCTTTTTTTTATCTAAATGATTGTAAGGAAATCAAACGGAATAATTTGTTCAAACTCACCCGATGAAAAGTGAACCAAAACAGACATGAATCATAATAACAACAATCATGTACTAACTGAGAATGAAACACGGTCTTCAGGTGGCCTGAGTGCAGATTCATGTTTTCCTTGGTCGATCATATCACAGTGCATCATGGGAGTGCCAAAAAAAAGCTTTTGTGTTGTGTCCCTCTATTTCTAATGTAGCTGCATGAAGGCTCAGCAGATCATCTAAAGACACTTTGTCCTGCTGAACACGGCGTTTTACTCCACACTTGTTTTTAAAGATTAAGTTTCAGTTATTGTTGTCTTTTGATAGTTAATCAGGCCAAGCACTCCAGTGTGTTCAGATCTTCATTTTTAACGAGAATGAGCTCATGCCTTTCCAAGTGGTTTGCACTTTATAACTAACGATTAACTGCGGGTGTTTGTAATTTATTTTGCTCTGTGGATTTTATTTGCTAATGAATGTTCGAGCTACTAAATGTGTTTACTTACTGAGTTTGAAAATAAAGATTTCTCCTGCTTAAAACAACTGCGGCATTAAAATGTAATTTTCTTGTTATTCTGCTTCTTCCATTTCTTATTTTACAGGCAGACATGCATCCATTCATTTCATTTACTCGTACTTCCCGTGATAATGAGTCATATTCAGGTTGTTTTCTAGAGATCTCTACTAATTTATCTCATCATCTCCAGGTGGTTGTACCGTGGTAACAAGTTAAATTCAGTTGTCTTTCTTAAGATCTCAACTTATTTATCTCACTGTCTCCAGATAACGAAGCTTGTTTACATCATTTCTGGTAGAAAACAAAACAATTGGCTGGTTATTGTGATTGCCCAGGCCATGACATGCCAAGCGGATATCGTGCGCCTTAATGAGGTAAGTTAAGAATATTTCACTGTTTTGTTTTGTGCTTCTCCAATTCTGGGGATATGAGATAAATATGTCAAGATCTTAAGAGAACAAGCGGAAATGATTGGAGGAAAACAGAGTGAATAACATGTATGGAAGCATGTCCTCTTAGGGCCTCCGTATTCTTTTTTATACATTTCTTTTTTCTCTGTGTCGAAGCAGAAAAAACTTCAGGACAAAAAAAATGGCAGGTGCAAGTTTTCTTAGATAACACATGGCTTTAGAGTCATAATTCTTTCATCAATTTAATTTCTCAATTTGTCTTGATCTTTGCTCCAGTGGTCCTTCTCTATGAATTTGAAAATGCCTCACTTTTTTTCTCAGTTTTCTCAAAATACTTTTTCTGGAGGTCCTCTGAGATCGTTGATCTTAATAAATCTGTGTCAAGTTCATCAACAGAAGCTGCAGATCTAATGTTATAAAATGTATTTCAGGGTGATTCATCAAATTCTTTCCAAAATCATATATCTTTGAATTTATGCCTATAAGTTCAAATCCACATGTTTTCTGGGGCGTAGATGGACTAGCGGTTAGATCGTGTCGCATATGGAGGCAGTAGTCTCTCAAGCTCTACACTGTCCTATCTAAACAAAGTCAAAAATCCAAAGAAAGTAATCTTAAAATATATACATTTATATACTGTATAGGCTTATATATATATTTTATGACTTACATTTGGTTTTGGTTAGTAGAACTGACTTTGGTGAACATTTCCTGATGCAAAGCCTGAAAGAAGTGGCTCATGAACGGCTACATGGATTTTTTTTATTTTTATTTTGTATGCATTTAATTATAGGGCAGGAGATATCCAGTCCAAAGTTTAAATACTCAGGAGGAAAATAATTATCGGAAATGTATACATGGCCATATGTTGTGTTTTAAGTTCTTATACAGGTCAAAACATGTCAAAGACTTCTGAGTGATAGCTGATAAAAATGTTTATTTCTTTTTTTTTCTCTGCTAAGGTGTTTACTACAGAAAAAAATGAAAAGGTTCACCAAAATTTGCAGATTTGCAAATTCAAATACTTAAATCACACTTACTGACCTCTAGTTGGTGCTGTCTTTTTTCATTTAAATCTTCAAAGTGATGAAAACAAAATGATTCTGTAGGTAGATCCGTGTACAGAATGAGAATATTAGCATATCGTTAGTTAAAACACGTGAGCTTCAGATCATTAGATCAAATGTTATTCATCTACTTGGGCACTGCTTGCAGCTTTAAATATTTGTATTATCTCTTTGGCATATTGCATTGTTCTTGACGTTGATTGTGAAATATATAAATAGAAATTAAGTCCTAAACCCATCAACAGGAATGATTCCCCTGAAACTCCTTTCTAAGAACATCTTTTGTTTATTTTGTTGCTGGGAAGCCAGAGGGTGATTTACACTCAAAAAAGAATCACCTTTATGTACTCTTGTTATCTAAATTTGTAATGAGTGCAGCAGCAGTGGAATTAAACTGCCTTTAATTTTAGAGGACCCCTGGAGGGTCCTATAAGCCCCCCGCTGGGCTCAGCACCCCACTTCAGCAGCCAGTCTGCTAAATAATGCATGAAGAGAGGAAGCCTGTCTTAAGCTTGTAGCCTATAAGCAGATCACTACTGATGCAAAGCAGGAGGTTACAGTATTGATAACCGATAGTTCAGTGCATGAGTGTGTGTGCATGAGTGTGTGTGCATGAGTGTGTGTGCATGAGTGTGTGTGCATGAGTGTGTGTATAGGCTAATTTCTGATGGAAAGCAAAGAGTGTGTTACAGCAAGTAGACAAGCTGTGTGAAGCTACACAAAGTGAGCCAATACCGGAAATGAGATCTTTTGCCCTTAGAAATAAAAGCACAGTAGCCCATATCAGTGCAGGTTTGTGACTTCTGTTTCATTAGGTGTTTTCTCACAGAATGAGTGCAGTTCATGGGCCTTAAATAATTAATAACAGAGCTTTGAAGAAGTTCTTGGAGAGTAACAGAGACTCTATTTTACCTTCAACTGTATGGTAAATAACTATTTTTTTCATCTTGCAGTACTACTGTGTCAGAGTCCCATCGATCGGTAGAATACTCACAATAAACTTACTAAGACAAACGTATTGGGTCTTAATCATATTATTGAATTTTTCCTTCATAACAACAAAATGAAAGAAAACAGATTTGATGCACTAATGCAATAATAAGTGCCACTAAACTGAAACTTCATTCATAACTTCATTGTTTCACATTTCTCCATGATTATAATCACCACTTAGAGATAGTGTTCTCTATACCTACCATGTAATATAAATGTACGTGTCAGCCTTAGTATGCTGATCATTCGATTATAACTTTATTATGTTTTACTAGTAAAGACATTTTTGACAAATGCAGTTCAGATTTTATAACCTCAGCACTGGATGTTTTTTTTTGTTTTTTTTTAGAAGGATTTGGACAATCCGACAAATTCAAGAGAAATATTAAACAAATTATGAGATTTTGTTTTGTCAAATTTTAAGTTACCCACAGTGTGGCATGAAATAAGTGATAAGATACTCGGAATGGAGCATCTTGTTGCTGTCAAGCTTTTATATAAATGCATTATGCTCATCTAATTTGCAATCTATCCATATTTCCAAACAGTAATATTAGGGCATTAATAAGAAAAAGACTACCACAATATATCTTGACAAGTGCAAATTGGGTCTTTTTATTTTATTTTGAATATCTGCATTCTCGTTGTGACTATATTACGATTGAGGTTTCATTGTGAAACACCGGAAACGGGGATTCGTCATGGTTTCTTACTTGACGCTACTCATGACAAGCCGCTCATTGATGTAAGCAGCGCCCACGGCTTAAATGAGCCTCGTTCAGGAGCATTTCTTAGTTCAGACACGGACGGAGAGCAGACAGGCGCACATTCCTCCTCCTCCTCTTCCTCCTCCATCTCTCCCTCTCTCTTTCTTTCTCTGTGTGTGTCTCTCTCTCTCTCTCTCAGTCGCTCTTCATCCATCATCCATCCATACGCATCTTTTGGATACGCGTCCTGGATCATTCCCTCCTCCACATGTCATCTCGGCTGTGGTCGTGTTGGAGGCTGTAGGCTGTTCACGGTGATGATGCCTGGCTAAAAGGCTCGCTGCTGGATCACACACTGAAGAAGAAGAAGAAGAAGAAGAAGAAGAAGATCTCTCTCTCTCTCACTCTGTTGGAGCGTGCCTCTGCGTAATGGATTTACTGTTGTCGGAGAAAAGTTGGATTTTGTGAAGAGCCCGGTGGATCCCTGACATGGACGGAATAGGAGGGCGGTTTTAGAAAGGTGCTTTTGGGTTGGAATCACATCGGGAGAGGAGATGCACAGAGGTGAGTTGAGCTGCCCGATCATCCGTGTTGCGCGTCAAGACCAAACAAACGCCTTGGGCTGAAAGAGCAGCTTCTTTTCATTTTAAACTGGGATTCAAATTATTGTTTATTTCTTATAGTTCTATAGTTCTATATAGTTTTACATGCAAGTGATTTCAATTCAAACGCATGCTAATTAATCAAAAAAACATTATAAAATAGCTGCAGAACATTTGAATTTCCTTAGTATTTCTTCTATCAGCCGTGTTTCTCTTAAACTAACACCACGCAGGGCGATTTCAGGTAAATCCATGCATACACCTCTCTGACACATCTTTTTTTCCTGCCATTTATTTAGTCCATCTTTAGTATCAACATGCCCTCTTGTGACTTTTATTGCAAAATCTTCCGTTTTATTGACCACACTAATTGATTTTATCATCTATCACTGATTTATAATCCATTTATCAAATCTCCAGCATCTCCTGGTCTGCTTCCTATTTCCTAAGATTCAGCAAAATCCCGACAGCTTCTTCTGAGTAGGATGATCAGGTTTGGATGGTTTGCACTGACCAAAGCCAGATGAAAAACTAAACTAAACCAGCCTTAACTGTTAGGTTCATTCACGGTTGATTTTGGACACAAATGAGTCTTTTTTTCTTTTACTGCAATACACATCCTGTATATCCTGGACCCGTTGAGCGTAGTGTAGGCTAAAAAGGGGACCAAAACCAGAGTGGTTTTCCTGTCTTCAGTCAGTTCGGGCACTGCGAGGTGTGCCTCTGTTCACACCAGCCTCTACGTGAGTGCAATATGATGGTGTTTCATGATTGTAATGGACAGCAAAGGTCAGAAACTATTTGAAATCAATACAGGAGCGATAAAACCTTCGAGGAGCATTATCTGTTATGACCGTCTGAACACATATCCTTTTCAATAAATCCTCTCAAGTCAAGTATTGAGGTTTTTTATGTGGCTAAAAGTTGGTATATGTTCCCTTTATTTTATATGTCCTTGCGTCATTTAAAAAAAGTGAATATGAACACTGCAGCCTTTATTCATCGAGCTTGTAAAAAGCTATTTCTGCTCCATGTTTAAGCTCTTCAAGTTCAGAGCAACACACTGACGTCTGTGGTCCTGCACACGCGATAGCCTCTCCGCCTGTGTGCGTGCATGCTTCTGCTTCAGTGACTGTCTCGCGCCATCAACACCTGAGGCGCGCGCCGCAGCACACGGCTGCAACACCTCCTGATGCGTTCAGTGTCCAGTTTACAGCAGTGGCTGTGTGGTTTAACAGGTAGCCTATAGTAAATATATCAGTGTAACGGCAGAGTCACTGTTAATGGATATTCACCTTCATTAAATTACTGAAAGGTCTGAATTGGCTCTTAAGTAGACACAGGTGAAGTCTAACTTTCCCTTTGGTACCCCATCTCTTATTACATTTAGCAATGACGTCTTTCTTTATTTTAATTAATCAAGTAGTCAACAAAATAGTTTTGGTGTTAGTTGACTAAGAATTGATTTTGTTCAGGACAGACGTATGAAATAGAAAACATTTTAACATTTTAACATAGTAACATTGCATTTCTTTAAATAAATTCATTCATAACATGTTCATTACATTCTGCTTTCCCTGCATGTCAGATATGATGATATAATAACCTATTGTCTTTCTACAAAATGCATCAAAACTATTATAGTCCTTTTTTAGTGTTTTGTAACACCATTAACATTGTAAGTGGTAAAATTACAGAACATGGTATTGCACATTTTAGACTTGAGTGTGACAGGTTTTTATACCTGAATTAAGGTGATTCAGGCCTTTTAACATAGACTTTTCAGTGTCCCACATTAGGAAATGCAGATTGTCCGAGACAATTTGGCACTAATATGTATACTATTTCTTTAAAGAGTGTGATAACTGGATTTTCTTTTTGGGTTTGATTAGGGGACATCCTGGGGATTTCAGAGTGGTACTGGGTGTGGATTTAATGTACAGCTTCATGTTGCAATATAGCTCAGAAGTCTAAAATGCAAAAATTGTCCCACATTAGGCTAATTCACCCGACATTAATTCAATCTTTTCTAAATTAGCTAAACTGTGGTAGACTTGTCCAATTAAGTGTTAGCTTGCTAAATCACCTTGTTATGTTTGTCCCTCATAGTAGGCCTACGTCTTTTAGCCTATATGCTTAAGGCCATAATTCTATAATCGGACAGGAAAATGACACATTATCAGCCATTATATTTCCAATACTTCTTTAATCCTGTGTTGCAAAAGACTGTGGTGTTGACCTCTGATTGTATTGATGTCTAGTCAGTTACGAGAGAGAGAGAGAGAGAGAGAGAGAGAGAGAGAGAGAGAGAGCAGATTCACTGGGCTAAAGTGAGAAGTGATGTAAAAATGAAATGACATGACCTAGAATTGCAGGGCTGGACCCAGGGTAATTTCTCCTCTCACTCTTTAAAATGAGCAGAGGTCAGATGACACTCCTGTTACTGGGATGTTCATATGTCTGACATATTCCTTAACTTGAATAAGTAGAAGGCTGTGTGTTTAAATAAAAGCCATAGTCATTGTCTTCTGTCTAAATTGTCTAAACATTCTCAAGTTCTATTCTCGGTGTTGAAGAGGGAATGGCTGCATCCCCTTCTCAGATTTTGATTTATTTATAATGTGACAAAAGACATAACAAATGACTATGTGAATTATAGAACAGCTGTGGCCCTAAAATGTTTCTTACAGAGTCTTCGTCGAGCCTTCAATTTGTGGAGCAGTTTACAGTGTTTTTGCTATCTGTGAGATTTAATGAGTTGCTTTTCATAAATTTAAAGGTGTTTCAGCGAGAGCCTTAAGCTTTCTCTCTTATTTGTTTTTTTAGTTTGGGTGGTCTGTTCTCTAAATGTGCCCTTGGTAGTTCATACACACACCTACCATATTCAGTGTGAGATAATGGAGGTAGAAGTAATAATGATCTTGCAGCCTGGGGGCCGTGTGTGTAAAATGAGTCCATTCAAACATGCATTCTCATTGGTGCAAATGTTAACCACGCATTCTCTCTCTCTCTCTCTCTTCCATCCTTTCTTCCTGGGTGCCTTTATGCAACATGCCAGCCTCGTGCCCGCTCTTTAATGCGATGTGAGCGAGCCAACCTATTATGAACTCAGTGGGGGATCAGGTCTACAGGGGCTTATCAGAGCGAGGCAGTGTCAGGAAGCTGTGACATGCTAGCCCCTCTGCACAGATATCATTGTAATGCAACATATTTCACCCATTGTGTGTAGCCGTGTTCTGCCCAAACGCCTGTCTGCTCATCAGCACTGTAAGCCTTGGAGGCTGTTTTTTTTCTGCGAACGCTTTTATGTTTCTGCCACCTCGAGGCTGCAGATTAGCAGGGTGGAGTCTCGTAGCGTGGAGGAGGGTTGATGGTATAAAAGTAGAAGAATGAATCAACTTCTACTCCTACTTCTTCTGCTTTTACTGTTAGCTGGAGCAGGTAGAAGTTCCTGACATACAGCTGCTGTTGGACATCTAAAGCTTTCACTACCCCCTGCAATATCTACCTCTAAAAGAGTAGTGGGAATATTGTTTATCATTACTTCTTTCAAAATTCCTTCACTGATACTTTTTGTACGTCTGCTACACTCTATGAAAATAAATCTGTATTTCAATCCAGGACCATTGAGTGTTAGGCCGAAACTCAAATTAATCAATAATTATTTAACAGAAAAATAAAGATATCTTTAACCTATAGGGCAGTTTTTGTCTGTAAATCCCAAAAGCAATCAACCAATCAAATGCTCTTGTAAAAAAAAAGCTTGTATTACCTTCTTGCATGCACTCTTCCTGTGAACTGACTGTGCACAAACCAAGTCATTCACAAGAAACAACTTTTAAAGGTTTTGGTTTAATGTGGTTAAAGGTGGCAAGGGTGACCTCTTAGCCAAATCCCACTTGTGAAGGAGATCTTGGTCTCAATGGGTTAATTATCTGGTTAAATAAAGGTCAAGTAAAAATAAAAACACAAACTGCACCTAAAGTGAGGAGGAAGGGGGGGGGGGGGGGGGGGGGGGGGGTGCCTGAGATTGCGGAGTAGCTCTGACATTCAGTGATGAAATACTTGCTTCTCAAAAGTTGACCACTCAAGTTTTAACTGGGAGAATGTTCTGCTTTTGTGTCTCTTATGAGATGGTTTCTTTGGTGGTAGAAAGTTTTGAAGAAGCTATAAGAACATTTTCGTCACTGTTTGCCGACAATTTAAAGTCTAAAAATCTTTAAAATGTCTGATTTTGTTCTTTTCCTAGTGCTGGTGGTGAATGGTGGACTGCAGAGCATTAGTTTCTAGATGTCTCTCATATAGACAAATGCAGTCTGAGGGTTTGCATTTGCAACTCTAAAGATTGCGGTCAAAAGTTTAAAACTTTAAGTCAGTCCTTAAAATGTCAGCCCTGGATCTCTGCAATGATTTTCCAATATTGCTTTTTCCTGAATGCCTCATATTAGTAATGATGTGCTTGCATAAAGACATGTCTACACATGCCTATATATACAGTATATAGTACTCCTTTCTCCTGCACTTCTTATCCTTATTCTAAGTTTTACATAACAATGAGACATTTTCTCAAAGGGGAATCATCCTGCAGTCCAACTTAAACACTTATTTTTATTTTTTCATTGTTGAACACTAACATGTAAACACATTGTTCTGTCAGCTGTGACTGATGTGTTTGTGTCTCTGTTTTGCAGCGTGGTTACTCTTCTTTCTAATAGAAGAGGGTTTCGCTCTGGCACAGAGAAGTAAAGGTAAGATCATTCTCTTCTTTCCCATTAATGCTTTTTCAACAATACGGACGCTGTCTGAAATAAATAGGAATGATCAAAGCTTGAATCGTAGGGAAAAGGTTTATTTTCTTTATTGCATCCTTCCTTTCTTCCATCTTTACTGCCGTCCTACTCTTTCCTCTTCTCATGCAAACCCTCCCTCCTCTTTCCCTGCTTTCCAATCATTCCCTCATTGATCCCCCGACTCAATAACCCATCTGTTCATTTGCTCTCCTCCTCTCTGCTTGAAGATCCCCCGAGCGAGCATGGCAGCCAGAGCCCCAACCAGAACGACTGTGGCACGTGGGTCCGCAACATCAATGGCGGAGTGTTCACTTCACCAAACTACCCGAACACATACCCTCCCAACAAGGAGTGTGTTTACATCCTGGAAGGTAACGCAGGCTGCTTCATCTTCTGTCGACAGAACAGCTGACACAGTTTCCCGCCTCTCAGCATATTGCCTCCTTCAGCGAATGTTATTAGTCTGACTGACATTGTTTTATATAACCTCGCCCCTATCTGATTTTCTGTTCCTCCGCTAGCGGGCAATCAGCCTGACATTTTCCGAATGAGCCATCCTCTTGAGTTTGTTTCACCCCACAGATACAAACATTTTGAAAATGATGGGGAGTGGCGCGTCATTGTAGGTATCCCTCGACTTCTGCTCTAATCAGAGGAGGGCTGCGTTCATCTCTATTGGCAGGGTGTGTCACAAGACGCACGCTATTGCATGGAACATAAAAAGAGATGAACATCTGCTGCACAGCTGAGGTTGGGGAGCATATCCCAGAAATGCAAGTGTCCTTGTCAACACTTTTTGTGTTTACCAGAAACATCATTTCCATCAGCAATTTGGGGAGACTTAATGGAAAGCATCATTAGCAGCTATAGGAGACGAGGTCTGGGATAGCAGTTGATGTGTTGTCAAACTAAATTGATGAACTGTTTGTCCATGAAGTTGAAGCACTGCCTCTCATGCAGATGAGATGTGTGCTTGCTGCTTTTCTTGCTGTAGTAAGGGAATAGATTTTTACACACAGCTCAAGGGCTCCCCCTGTGGACAAATCATGATCAAACTTACTGCTGATGAATAAGCTGTGACAGCATCACAGGCAGCATAGTGGTGTGTGCAGAAAAGAGGGGGGAGGCACACTTTTTGCTTACTTATGTAGCAGTACTGTCTGTGTAAAATATTTCCCCCTCTTTACTTACAACGTTCATGTTCTAATATGAACTCACACTTCAACCTCGATGTAAAAGATCTGAGAGTTTCAGCAGACCTGCAGTTTTCTGGGAGTTTGTTCCAGATATAGGGAGCATAGAAACTGAACAAATAATTAACATTAACTATGTTTAAAGTGAAAATCACTCTGATGAAGAGTGTCTTGCTACTCAAATCTAAATCTACTCTGACATCTTCAGAAATGTTGCTGGTTCACATTTCATCCGTAGATCACATTCACTCTGATTTGTCTCAATACATCTTTTTCTACATTTTTGTCCTCATGTTACATCTGTTACATCAACATATATGTCAAAGTTTATTCTATTTGATGTCCAATCCCTTTATGCTGAAATCAGTCTGATGGGAAGTTAGCGTGCAAAAAAAAAAGAGTAAAGATTCCCTTCAATGCAGAGTAAAGTAACAAGCCTGTTAAGATCATGTCAATACAAGAAAATACAAATATGTTTCTTAAAAAGTGTGTTAAAAGTAAAAGGTTATCATAGAGATGTACTAAAGTAGAGAAACCTAAAACTGTACTTAAGTTCTAATAAATGTTTTGTTGTATATCACTTCCCAACTCTGGTGAACAGAAATGAATTGTAATGCTTGTAGTCATATTCGTTTCTAAACCCTTAAAGCCTTTTATTCTTTCTCTCATCCAAACAGAGAGATGTTCATCAGAAAGCTTTGTTGTCATAATGTGTGGTTACAGAGGTTCATTGATTAAGCCGTGTCCCCTGCTTCATCACCTCGATAGAGTCAGTGATTGTACTTTCTTGTCTTTCACTGTCAAGCTTTGTTTTTTTGTGTAAATGTGTGTGTGATAAATGAAGCTGCTCATACCAGGGAGTGAACACACAGCAAGCAGGAAGTGCAGGCGGACAAGAAGCAAGCGCAAAAGATAGAACACGTCGGTTCAAAGTACAGTGGAACAAACTCACAGAGAGAAAGGCCTCATTTGAGCTACTGTGCGTTATTTCACTTGCAAACTGTAGTACACACACACACACACACACACACACACACACACACACACACACACACACACACACACACACACACACACACACACATGCACCGCCCTTGACCTCGCTTTCTTTTTTTCTCTCTAATGGGGCATGCTCTGCTTCCCCATGCCAGAGATGATTCAGAGTCCCACTTCCCACCCTCAGCATCTTTATTTAGCATGATTCATCTCCACAGACAGGCAGGAATTGCCCTTGTTAAATATTTCCTCAGCGTGAGGGGGGGGGGACATTTCTGTCCATTCAGTACACACACACACTCTGGATGTGCGTGACTGATGAACCAGTGAACTACAATTCATGCTGTGATTGCAATGTTCTGGATTCACTGACTCAGAGATGCTGACATGTCAGACTGGGCCTCTGTTTGTGTGTGTGTAGGGGGGTTGTGTGTATTCATGTATGTGTGTTTATTGTGCATCCAAATACATAAATGTACCTTCATGTAAATGTTAGCTAAACAGCAGTGATTGTTAGCTTCTCTTTTTCATACATATCTTGTTTCCTCTTTTACTTTTTCATCCATCCCTGCTCCACATGTCCTGTCTTAAGATCTGCGATTGTGTGTTTCCCTCCCTGAGTGATTGTGTGACGCTTCCTATAATTCTCACCTGTGCCTCATTAACCTCACCTTCCCTGTTTGTTCACTTTTTTTTCTCCCCTATGTTCCTAATCCAGTTTGTCTTCTAGTGTTCAAACATTCCTGGTCTTACTCTGAATGTTTTTGTCTTATTTTTCTATTTCTATTTTTTTCTATTTGATTTTGCCTGCTCCCCATTAAACTCCCTCAGTTACCTTCCTTCCTTGTTGTTCACTTTTTGTCTTGCAGTAAATGCTCTGGCCAGTCTGCCTTTGGGTGCTCTCTCCCTATGGTTTGCAGCAACATTGATAATACTGTATAGGTGCAGATGTAAGCTTATTTAACTCTTTTTGCCTTCATTCGATTGGACAGTGGACATAGTTGGAGACTGTGGAGAGAGAGTGGGGAATGATATTTGGGGAAAGGAGCCACGGGCCAGACTTGAACCTGGGCTGCCCGCTTAGAGGACTATAGCCTCTGTACATGCTACAAGTAGCTAGGACATCTGCACCCCAGCTTCATGCTTTTTGACCATTTTAAAAAGCGACGTGGCCTTTCTGGAACACACAAACAAACCAACTCAACTCTTTTCAAAAGAGAGAGGGATGAGGGAAAAGTCTAAATCTAATTGTGATGCAGCATGTACTGAGACTTTTAAACTCAGTGCTGATCTACAGCAGCGTCAAAGCTCCCTGTCATACATCAGCTGCTCAATATTGATTTTTTGATTTATTGAGATACAATGAATGTCAGCTATACATGAATGACAAAAAGGCATGACTTTAACAGATACACAAAGTCAGAAGTGTTGCATATTAACTCCTTTCACACATGCAACACACTCCTTAGATTTACAGACATAGTCAAGGTTAGGTGAATATGTGAACACATGTCTCTGTGGCGTAATTGGACTTAATATGAGACAACTTTTTAAAAGTTTGCTCTCCACAGTGTCATCTGGAGGGGTGAGGGGTAAAAGCCCAACTGCTCAACTTTCAAATCCTGATTAACTTAGATTTGACTCCACTCCTGATTCATGCTGCAGTAAAGCATCTCGATTTGTTTCTGTCCTGCAAAAAGAAAATTTAATCGTATTCCTTTTGTGTGTTTACGTCTTTTGTTTCCTTTCTCTTTCACACTCTGTTGTTAAAGCTCTCCCGAGACAAAGGATTCAGCTGGCTTTTGATAAGAATTACTACATCGAGCCATCATTCGAGTGCCGCTTCGACCACATAGAGATCCGTGATGGGCCGTTTGGGTTCTCGCCTCTCATTGATCGCTTCTGTGGGGGGAAAAACCCCGGCCTGGTGACATCCACTGGACGCTTCATGTGGATCAAGTTCACCAGCGATGAGGAGCTGGAAGGCCTCGGTTTCCGGATCAAATACACCTTTATTGCAGGTAGGAAGCAGAGGGGGCAAAGGTAGATACAGATTGTAGCAGCTCTCTCGATCAGTGGAAACAGCTGAGTTCCAACGGTGCATTTATTTCATGTATCTTATTCAGCACCATGAAACTACAACAACGAAGCGGAATCCACATAATGCAGTATAAACTCATACAGTCATATACACGTACACAGCACACTTTAAATAACTCACACAGATTCATGCAAACAACATTTGGATAAACAGTTTGACATGGGGTTTTGACGCAAGAATAATGAACACAGAAGTTTGAGGAGAAAAATCTTGATACGTGCAATGGAGGAGATGTTCAGATGTGCAGATTTTTGCAAGACAATGAAAAGTGCAAATATCGTACTGTATAAAACTGCACTTTGTGCTGTGTTAGTGTTACTGCACTGATACTGTATAATCATTTATATTGGCAAAAAAAATGGATGAGACAATTGTCATTGTCATTGAAATTAGAGTAAAAGAGATCATCTTTGACCAAATGATCTGCTGAATTTGATGTCTGTGTACAGAGTTAATTCAAAACGCTCATTTGTTTCAAGATGATAGCCAATAGTGTGAGGATTTCCTTGAGGTCGATGGGTTTCATCTCTGCTTTTCCCCGGGGCATTGTCTACTGCATTAATGTTGAAAAATAAATAAAGCAATCATTCTTGGACTACAGATGGAAACCAAAAAATATTTCTGACACCTTGTCCCTCGCCTGCAGCTGGACTATGGGGTGTCGACTTTCCTTCACTTTTATTTCTCTCTTTCAGACTGAAATTTGACATCATAGTCACCTAAATCTGAACTCAATATGCTTATAAATCAGAGTCTCCCATCATGCGGCAGATATTGGCTTCAAACAGACCCCATTGTGTTTTATCGCGCCTGCCTTAATGGGATCTTATCTTGTGTTCTCTGCTTACCTAGTTCTGTACTGTGGATTGAGAGTAATGTGCCTCCCCAATCTTATCATTTCAGACCCTGATTTCCATCTGCACGTGGGTGGACTGCTAAACCCCATCCCAGGTAAGCTCCTCGCTTCTTTTGCTGTTTTTTGTTGGATCCCTTTTGAAGAGCTCCTCTGCGCTCAGAAGCTTACCGGAGGCTATCTCTGCCTGTGACGTAAACGCTGAATGCACAAATGTACCTTGACAAGCACACAATTGAACATAAAGTGAAAGGATGTTCATACACAAACATACACAGATTTAAATACATGAAGGAACACACACCCCTTTTATCCTGCTCATTCCTTCCTGTCCTTCTGCCTTTGTTCCTCCGTCTCCTTATTGTCCTTAATCCTAATCCACTGTGCTCACTTCAATTCTAACTTAAATCCTTTCTTCCTTAAGATAAAACCCTTCATCTGTTCCTCTCTCTGTCATGTCCCTCTCCTCATCTTCTCTCTTTTATCTTCTGCTCCATCTACTCCCTCTCTCAATGTTTTTTTTTTTTTTACCTCCATGTGACCCATCTCTCACCTCTCCTGTCTTCTACCTTTCTCTTTCTTCCTTTGCTGTCTTTTTTTTTTTTCTTCTCACCTCTCCTCCACATTTCCCCCGTCTCTCCATAGACTGTCAGTTTGAAATCGGTGGATGGGATGGGGTCATAAGATCCAGTCAGGTGGAGGAGGAAGAGAAAGTGAAGCCTGGTGACGCCCTGGATTGTATCTGGACCATCAGGGCTCCTCCTCAGTCAAAGGTCAGTACCAGACACAATTTCAACAATCAGAAAATATGCTACACATGGCACTATAATTAATGGTCTGGTTAGATCTCTGTTTAGATGACTTTTAATTTCAAAACCATTAAAGATCACATAATGTAAAATACACTTTACCACTGTTTTCTAACACTCATATATGCCCTAGTCTGTCTAAAAAAAACAATTATGAGAAAAGTCCATCCTCATGACATCACAAAGGGCAGTAACCCCTCCCCTACATGGGTGACACTCCCACAGCTAGGTGTTTGTTCTGCTGTCTGAGTCTGCCGTTCCACAGCTAACAATAGGGCATGGAGCAAGAAACCCAAAGCCACATCCCCTATGGAGCAGCGTGGTCAAACACAACTCATTTACATATTTAAAGGTACAGACACAGAAACAGCCTGTTCTGAGCAGGGCTGAAATAGAGGAGTTTATAGACATGATCAAATACAGGATCAGAGTGGATTTTTAACAAGAAACTTTGTTCACTGCAACTGTAAAACAAACATTAAAGAATGTTTTTTGTTGTTTTGTGTGACTCACATGCTGGGTGTGCCAGTGCGCGCACACACACACACACACACACACACACACACACACACACACACACACACACACACACACACACACACACACACACACACACACACACACACACAGCTGCTAAATGAACAGTGTGTTTATGTTCTGTGTTCAGCATTGTCAAAGCTCATATCAGAACCACAAAGTATTTGTAAATGAAGTTCATGTCTCTGATGTATTCAGATTTTTCAGAGATGAAGCGCTTTATATCACTGCTAGATTCAAACAGAACACACAAAGAGACAGGCACGTGGATGGGTACTTGTTTATTTTAGATACAGAAGACGGTTAAATACATCAGGACGTCATAGAACATGAACTTTGAAGGTTTTTTACGTTGAACTAGTAAAGCCATCTTCAACCAACAGAAGTAAAAGGGGATCATGGGAGTGGGATAGTTTTAAGGCCTGACAGATAAAAGCTGTCAGACTCGTTCTAGAGGGTAGGAGCCTGAAATCTCCAGAGGTAGCACCTCTCTGTTCCACCATGTGTTGTACTGTAGCCAAGAGACAAAACCAAACCCTGATGCTAGATGAGCCTTTTCTATTTTACAAGATTTTTACAACCTCCATAAATTCTCCTAACATGCTTTGAAATGTAGGTTTGATATTAGCTGGTATCAGATGTTTGAAATCAGCAACTGCAGTACTAAATACTGCTAAATCTTAATCATTGCTTTTTAAAAATATAGAACAGATGCACAACTTAGCACTTTTTAAAGCGACTCTGGACTGGATTTTTGGAGGCCCCTGTGTGACAAGGCCTGTCTTATCTCTGTGCTCATCCTGTCCTGGACATGTGTGAAGTATCCTCCAAGCAAAAATCTTATCATGCTTCCTAAATTCAAACTGTAGAACCGGCTAGCTGATGAAGTGTTCTGCTTTCTGCGTCATACAGAGGCATTATTTTAGCATGTTTCATGACCGGTAAAAACTCTTCTTCTTGTATACTTTAATATTGTTATAAAATAAAATGCATAAACGTCCTCAGATCTCAAGATATGTAAAAGCATTCAAGGACTTCTCTTTCTCCTTTAGGGATATTTGTGTTTTTCACCTGAATCATCCACAAACCTGCTCTGCTGCTTCACGACACACAAAGTATCTTCCCAGCTATCCCAGCTCAGGGTGTTTATTTCAGCTATTTTTCAGGTGCTATTTTTTTGGTAATTTTTGTAATCAGTGTGAAGGCAAATAACTGCTTCAAGTTTTTTTTTTGTTTTTTTTTACCTGACAAATGAGGTGAAATCTCATCTCGGTGGTGACGCACACAAGAATCCAAGAATAGATCTGAATAGTCGTCCAAAAAAAGAATGAGAAGAGAAATAATGATGCTCTGAATACAAACAAGAGAGGGAACATCTCTCATTGTGAAGCCTCGGCACAAATTCATGTATCAACCTACACGACAGATTTGTTTCCCACTGAGAAACAACTGCGATAGATTCCTTCAGATTAAAGCATCAGCTTAGGTGTCATTTGAATATAACAATCTTATCTGCTCTGTTACACAAACATTCAGGAAACAGGCAACTAGGCAGATCTAAATCTATATACAGCTCCGGAAAAATTAGGAGACCATTTGAATTTTAACCTAAATCAGCATTTCCTCATGCATGGAAGCCGCTCTATTCCAGTCTCTGTTAAATGCCAACACAGGTTCACCTTCTTCTACTTACTGAGGTCCTGATTAAGTGATCACCAGACAAGCCATCGAAGGAAAGCCGAGCTGTTAGAATTTTTGCAACAAGACTGGCATAAAGTCAACATCATTCTAAGACTGGTGGAGAGCTGCCAAGACGCAGGAAAGCTGCAATTAAAAAAAAATCAGGATTAATCCACCAAATACTGATTTCTTATCTGAAGTGAAAACTTTCATAATCTGTTGTTCAAAAATTAAGACAAACTTGTTTCCATTGCAATATTCAAAGTCTTATAAATACTGCATCTTATTGTTATCCAAATAAGTTGTTGTTTTCTGTATTTAAAAAAACAAATGATAATTTAGGAAAAATGCTGTGAACAATGAAACAGAAATGTTAATTTTAGTTGAACACAAAACTATAAACAGTGAAATAGCAGAGCCAGAGAAAAACATATTTTTGCAGTGGTCTCAATGTTTTTCTGAGCCGTCTGTCATTCAGTAGTTTCTCTGATGTAAATTATTATTATGAATCCATATAGAGGCAGTCACTGGGAGAAAAAAACCCTCCAGTTGTGACAACTGTAATTCATCACATAATGGTTGTGAGCAGAGCAAATACACCAAAAGCCATCATGGGAAAAATAAATCCCAACAAATTAGTATTTATAGCATACAGCTGTGGAGTTTCATAAGTGCATTTTCATGCCAAGAATGAAAGCTCAGTGATGTGTTCTGATTTGGATATGAAAGAACCCACTGAATTAACAACCATGGCCCACCTATCCTTGATTCATTGCTGCTCTGCTTCTTCCACATAACTGAATGAGTCATCAGCACGCTCCTGTGCTACTCACTGACCATGATGTGCACACACACACACACACACACACACACACACACACACACACACACACACACACACACACACACACAAAAGAAGTCATGCAAATATAATTCGGAATCAAACCTTAGATGCACAAATTACAGTCACAATATACATAATATTGTCATTATATGGTACTGTAAGCAATCACCAACACTCACACATTTAATATGTATACAAAGTAATATTATGCATACACCTATAAACATTCATGCATGACTGACAAATGCAATAGCTCATGTCTCTCAGACACACACACACATTGATTTAATTGGTCCTATATGTGCAGGGAGAAGCAGCAGTGATGAGGATCTGAATTTAGCCGCCGCGTTGAGTTGCCCAGACAGATATTAGCTCAACGAAGCAAAAGGAACAGAGCAACACACTCAGCGGCGGCATAAGAGCAGCTACTTAACTGCTGTACAGAGGTGGCATAAGAACACACATTATCTACTCAACTAGAAGTACAGATACTTGTCCTGAAAAGACTTAGATACAAGTACTCGTTTAACTTCTTTAGTGAGAGTTGAAAAAAGACACAGGCTCAAACACACGCTGTGTCATTATTCAAATGTTGAAATGTGATTAAAAAAAAGGACAGGCCTATTTTTTTACATAATGAATAACAAGCCTTACATTTACATAGTAAGTGCACAACATGACATGTTGCAACATTAGCTACTTTGTTAGCTCTTTGATCACATGAGCACAGCTTCATGGTGGACAACTTGGAAAAAGGAACCTTGGGCCCCTGAGTTGAGAAAAATGCTATTTTAAAATATGGAGGACGAGGGAGGCCGAGCATATTTATGTCAAAATACTGACTTGCCAGTTATTACATGATGCAAGCTTGCATTACTTATTTTTTTAAGGTTATTTATTGGACAATTTTACCTTTACTGCATAGGATAGCTGAAGAGTGAAAGGAAATAATCAGGAGGGGAGAGTGGGGGATGACATGCAGCAAAGGTCTGAGATTGGATTCGGACCCAAGGCCGCTGCAACAAGGACTACAGTATAGCCTCTGAACATGTTGTGCGTGACATGCCCACTAGGCTGTCCGACGCCCCATGCTTGTATTATTGCATTACTATGAGCATTTAATAGAATTAGGGGCGTCAACGGCCTTGCAGTTGTTCCTGCGACCTATGTACAGAAGCTTTCAATTAAAGGCATGAGAAGTCCAAAATTAAATCCAAGGAAAAAAAACCTTTCAATAGATTTACTTTGCTGTTATCCAGTTGTTATCTCCATCAATCCATCTTCCAAAGTGTTTTACCAGTTCCTCTCCAATGTGCTTGACTAAAGAGGTTGGCAGGAAGCCCTCAACACAGGATTCTGCTTTTGATTCATATTCTTTTCATTATCTGTTTCTGAGTATTGGTGGGAAATACTGTATCTGCATCACTTTTTACTGCAAATGTTGAACATGTTTGCCTGCGTAAAGAATGCAGGACTTATGTATGCATTAGTATGTTTAACTGATTTCCATTAAACATCTGATTTGAATGTGATATGTGTCTCCAGATCTACCTGCGCTTCATGGATTATCAGATGGAGCACTCGAACGAGTGCAAGAAAAACTTTGTGGCCGTGTATGATGGCAGCAGTGCCATCGAGAACCTCAAGGCCAAGTTCTGCAGCACCGTGGCTAACGACGTGATGCTGGATAACGGCGTTGGAGTCGTACGAATGTGGGCCGATGAGAAGAGCAGACTTAGCCGCTTCCGCATGCTCTTCACCTCCTTCGTTGACCGTGAGTGCCAGGAATGTTTACAACATAACTCACCCTGGACCCTGTTTCTCTAAACTGTTCCATCATTTCTCTTGAATTGTTTCATTCATTCATCTGGCAAAAGTGATTTCATTGGCAGAATTCTTCATGAGGTCTGACTTAGTGCTGTTTCTTAGACTTCCCATTTTTTGTCTCTTGCCATCAAAGGACAAAGAGACAGTTATCTGGGATGATCCAATGGTATAGAGGTTTATGTATCTGTCACATATTCACAAGATGATAGAGAGACATTTTATTAAACACAGTTATTAAAATCATATTGTTAGTGTATGATTCCTGTCATGTACCCGAAATACAAAAGGGTCATACATATAAAAAATGTGCAGAGGATTTTGAGAACACACTGTGTTGCCGGAGATCAGAAAGCCCAGGCACCCGCCTACGCCTGCCACCTGACTTGGCAGGCACCTGACCTCCATGCCTCTCCCTGCAGGTGGTGGGTCTACATGGCGGCAGTTACATGTAGCCCATTCTTTTTTACCTTGGAAGAACCTCACCAGGACACGTAAACCCTTCCTCCAAGTTAAGGTGGCAACTCTTGGAGGGGTTCTTTGAGGGGGTTCGGGCATGATTAGGATGCCTCCTAGACGCCTCCCTCTGGGAGGAGACTGTGGGGTAAACCCAGAGTTCGCTGGAGGGATTAAACATTCCGTCTGGCCAGGGAATGCCTCGGGAATCCCCATGGAGGAGCTGGAAATTGTTGCTGGGGAGAATTAGATTTGGGTTGATTTACTGCACTTGCTTCTGCCACATTGACCTGACCTCAGATAAGTGGAAAAAATGGATGGATGAATAGATAGATTTAGATATTTTCAGGCACCTGTAGATGAGTTAGAAACATGATCATATCAATTTCATTTATCTGCAATACTGACCTTATGGGCCCTTATCTAAAAAGATCAGTGCTGTAACAAAGATTTAAGTGAAGGGAAAACATGATGGCTGATAAATCAGAGTTGCTAACATAGCATTGTTAGTTTGTGGCCTGATATGTTACAGATGCAAACATGTAAGGCTATAGGTACAGGCTCCTGTTTCACATGACAGACCTGTTAATGTTCCACATATCACCATCATTTATGCACATCCAAGATGAACTAAATAGAAAGTCAGAAAATAGATCTTTCATTGATTATATTTTACAATGCTATTTATATATTATGAAGAGGGGGGGGGGCTTCTGGATCTGTATATTTTCAGAGTCATATCTTGTCCTTTTATGTAAAAAAAGGATAAATATATAATTTGTTATCTTGCAGAAATCGTCTCAAGGAAACATTCATATCACAACATTGCAATGTGTTGTATTGTTGTGCATCTATTTCAGTGTTTTAAACAAGAAGAAGAAGAGGTACATTTCTTTGGTGTCCTCTATTATGGATTGATTTGTTATGCCCTTTGCAAACTGTCAGTTTTGAATTATTGGGACCAAGTCATGATAAAAGAGCTGTGCTTGATTAATTATCCAAATAGACAGATTGAGACAGATAGACTTGATTCAATGAGCTTGTTGAAGTTTAGTCTTAATTTGAATGTTAAAAAAAAAGCCAGCTCATCCTGATTGTGTTACTCTCTCCTTTGGATTGAAATGAGAAGCACTGTATGTCATCACTTCACTGTAACAGCCATGACATTATCCACGCACACATAACAGATGATTTATGAGGTCTGCATCAGTAGTCAGTAAGAGACACTGAAGTGTCATTTCAGCGAGAAAAGCTAATTACATTGAGCCGTGTTTAGAGCTCCGATAAAAGAAAAAGCAATTATTAACTCCAGCATTTGTAAATAACTGAAAGCATCAAGTCATTTCTTGATATGCCTGTCACAGCATATTACGCTGCTTATTAGGGGTCTCTTATAACAGGAATATAGGAATTTATCTGTTTGGCAAAAAAAAAGCTGAGTAGGGATTATAGATCTCCTAGAAGCAATTACACGTTTACACTTTATCATTTCTGAAGGACAATAAACTTTCAAACAGATGCTGCTTTAAAGCTGCACATAAAGTAGCATTTTTTTTCTGTTAGCACACCGTTATATTTTCATTAAATGCCTGAATGGAGCGAGGTATTAATTGCCACATTCTCCTGCACACTCCTCAAACCCTGAGTGAATGCTAATGTTGTTTTCATCAGCTTACCCATAACCATGGCAGTCAGGACTTAATGGCCTTTTAAATCCAGCGACGGTGGGTTTTCTTTTTTGCTTAGTGAGTCCTTAAGACCATTTGGATCCTCATTAATTCTGATCACACAGTTCATCTCCGAGAAGCCTGAAGTCTCTTGATAAGTCTGAAACTTTATTTGGTTGGAGTCAGCGACTGAAGTGAAGTCGGAGGTCAGAGGGAACCATTAATCTTTGTCACTCAGAGAACAAAATGAGCTTTTCCTCTCGCACTCCATCATCCTTGTGTCTGATCCAGGCATATTGTGTCTGATCCAGATGTATTGCGACGCATTGCCTATACTCAGACATGAGTTGTGTGCTTGTGTGCGTGTGTGGAAAGATGTTCTGGGTAAGAGTATGAAGCATTGTTGACACCCTGTGAGAAGCTACATGTTGAAGGCGAGAGACATAATCGTTTTGGAAGTGATCGCAGTGTCAGGGGAGCGACCCTGTCAACAAGCTCACTGGGAGATAGATGGGTCAGACAATTCAACACACACACACTTATTCATACACAGCCTTGCACATGCTTACACAATCCATGTCCCTTTGCCAAAGTTATTCAACCCTGAGGCTGGGGAAGCTTGCGGGGAAGAGGAAATGGAGGCTCAGAGCCCTCATCAGCAAGGGGTGAAGCTGGTAGAGCAGACTGCAGTCTGTTTCAACTGTGATAAAGACTCAGAGTCTGTGGCTGCTGGAGCCAGTGTGTCAAAAAAAGAAAGCATATCAAAGGTGGGAACAGTTTGTCAAACAGCCTGGGCCATAGACAGGTGAGAAAGACTTGTGGTGGGGTTTGAAAAACAACTGTGAGGGATATTTTGTTAATATATGCAAATAACAAAGACTTCAGGGGCAGGCCATCCTGAATTTTTCTAGAATATTTTTTCAGCAATGCATATGTGAAAACAGCCTGAGATAAGTCAGTCTATGGATTGGACATTGAACAGTTGAAAGCGGTATTTGTTGTGTGCTTGGAGCCTAACTCGCTGCGCTGTGGGGATCAAGCTGGATGAGCTGCAGCTTCTTCAACCTCCCCCCCCCCCCCCCACACACACACACACTGTCATTTAAATTACAGATAGAAAGGCAAAGATCCCTCAGGTTGGTACAGTCCACAGCAGAACAGATCCATTTGTCGGTTTAAAGCCCCAGTCATGATCACAGAACGTTCAATGACTCTTGTGTTAGTGTTATGTGTCCTCTCACCATTCCTCCTCCTCTCTGCTAGTCTGGTGCCCACAGTGCTGCTGGATTCACATTTATCCACCGAACCATCAGTCATACTTTATCAAATCAAAACTTAATTCTCAGAAAGAATCATGACAAATTTTCATCACAGACACCAGGTTTGAGAAAAATGTATTCAACATCTATTTTCAATTTCTAGATGATCCCATGTCCCCCATCTGTTAACAATGAGGAGGCGGGGTTTATGACATGTACTGCAGCCTGTCAGTATGGGGAGCTCCAAATGTTTTGGCTTCACCTTTTGGGCTGGCTGTCATGTCATACATCTTATATATTCTGTGGTAACATCCTTTTATATGGGGGTTCTGATTCTTGATTCTACTCAGCCACAACAAAATGTTAATGATCAATGGTAAAAAGCATTATTATCATGCACAGTTACGCAATTTCTCTACATTCAAAATATTATGCCATTAAGTCATTTCACTCATTTCATTTCGATCCCACCTTCTCCACAAATAAGAACAAGGTTTCCTGTACGTTTTTGCTGCAGCACAGCGTCTCTACTATGGCAGGCAGCTGCATCTTCCCTCCGCCTCACAGCAGCTCTTTCTTCTGACTGGCAGTGCATCGATCTCCTGAGCCCAGCAGCCAGCATCAATTACCAGTCGTCTCTGTCTCTGCCGTCGCAGCTTTCATACACTAACAGTCACTTTAATGTGGGGGTCTCATGGTACCTGCCAGACCGGTTCGCCCTGTGATGTCTCAAAGCCATTTCAACCACCATCCCACTCCCTTAATTTCTTTTCATCTTTTCCATTTTACTCCTCGGCCTACTTCAAGATTCTAACTACCCCACCTACCACCTCCTCTCTCCTTTCTGCTTCTCACACTCCTTCGATGTGTATGCTGCAGCTCAGTGAAGCGTCCATGTCCTCCGCTCATCGCCTCCTGATGTTGTGTCTGCAAGAAATGATGATGTATGATGTCTGTGGACTGCAGACTGTCTCCATTAGACCTCTAGTAATTCAAGAAATGAAAGAGCATCATAGCTTTTTATTTCTTGCCTCTGCAGGTTTTTACGGCTAAATGTTTTCCTTTATTGTTGTTTTTGTTTTATTGTTATTACCATCAAAATAGCTCCCAGTCCTTTTCACTGTGTAGTCATCTTTTACTCAGCACTGTTTTCCTGTTTTTCTAAATTCTATTATCTCTGTACATTTTCTCGTGCCTGCAGCTCCCTGTTCAGCAAACACATTCTTCTGCCACAGCAACATGTGTATTAACAACTCCCTGGTGTGCAATGGGGTTCAGAACTGCGTCTACCCATGGGATGAAAACCACTGCAAAGGTTAGTGGAATTATTTTGCACTTTTTCAGCGTATTTGTCTTTCTTTCTTTTTCTTTACTGTTTCCTATATTCCCCCCTCCAGAGAAGCGGTCGAAGGGGCTTTTTCATCAGATCACTAAGACCCATGGAACTGTCATCGGGGTCTCATCGGGCATAGTGCTGGTTCTTCTGATCATCTCAATCCTGGTCCAGATGAAGCAGCCGAGGAAAAAGGTAACTTATTATTTGTTGTAGAGTTTTTGTTCAGCAGATCAAGAAAAGAAGAGACGACTGAAAGTGATTCTGATACATCTGGAGACAGTGAAAGAAAACATAATCCATCTTTTGCTAAATTATCAAAAACAATGACTTTAATGATAGGGAGTGTTTTGGTTTCAAGCATTTTTTTCTCATTGGTTTGGCTACTTTCAAATAACCTACCATATCTCTGTTTGCTTAATTTCCCACAATGCCAAATGGGCACTCCTTACTCAACAATATTTTCTAATGGCTCGTCTAAGGAGGCTTCTGTAATTAAAGAATTTAGCATATCTGAATCCTCCAATAGAAATCTCCTGGTATGACTGATAAACATTGTGCAAAATGATGGCTTTAGAAAGGACCTGGAGCTGTATTTTGATCATTATACATGAAGAAGAAAAGAGTAAACTGCATGGAGCAGGACAACTCATAAATGTGTTTGCACCTGGATATGTTTTAGCACTTTATGTCTTGTGAATCAGATCTTGAGATGGAGCAGATAGAGGGAGGAAATGATGATATTTTTGGGCTTTTTGGGCCTTTAAAGGAGAGATAGGTCAGTATAGCGTCGGAAATCAGGGAAAGAGAGAGTGGGGAAAGACATGCGGCAAAGGAGCCACAGGTCAGATTTGAACCTGGGCCACCGGCCTGGAGGTGACATACACCGCATGTCACACGTACCCTTTCACACACTGATGGTAGTGATCGCTATGTAGTATCATCCATCAGAAGTCACTAATCCATTCATACACCGCTGTTTTAGCAGCGGGAGCAATTTGGGGTTAAGTGTCTTGCCCACAGACACACATTGGACATGTTGCCCAGCAGGGGATTGAACCCTCGACCTTCCGGTTGAGAGACGACGACTCTACCACAGCCCTCAATCTAAAAGGACCAACAATAATATGATTACCAATTTAAATCATAAAATGGCCAATACAGCAGCCAATATGTCCTACTCTTCAATTTGGATTCTGGATTGGAATGGTCTGTATTTGTTTTGACCAGAGAAGGTCCGTCCGTCCCCCCCCCCCCCAGAGCGCAGAAAGGTTTCAAGACCGGTGCAGAACTGATTAAACATTGAAGTTTCAGTGTCCACGACATGGCACCCTGCGTGCAAATCCACTCCGGGTGGGAGGGGGCAGAGGGAGACAGCTCTCGCCAATGTTTTGAATTTGGACTGCAGTACCAAAACGCTAGATGTCAGAGTTACTTACTGCTCCTTTAAATCCTTTTTAAAAACTTGAAATCATGTTTAAAAGCACATTTGTTTATCGGACTTGATTGCAACATCGGCCGCATTTGAAGATTTCAGAATAGCTGAATACAAATGTATTGACCTAACCGGTCGTGCATAGTCATAGACTTAACAAGCCATATCCTGTGCTGTCCAAACAACATTTAACCACATTCGACAAGCGCTCTCAAGCATACTTTCTGCTGACTACCAGAGACTCTGCTTAAGGTGCAGACTTCACGTTTCCCCTGATTTAATAAACCATAATTCATAAAAATTATTACTACGACTTTTTTGAACTGTTGCAGGAATTATAAAGAATGAGTGGCTGAAGTAGATATGAAATCCATTGTTTTTATTGTTAATTGTCTTTAGATCTATATTCATGTTCTCACTCAGAATTGGCATGCTGACAGTGTACATGATATCTTACAGTGAGGGGCCAGTCCAGAGAATAGACATTTGGATTAAGCCAATCGATTTAGTTGATTGTTGCTTACGTCCCGTTTTTGTTTACGCTAAAAGCACCACTCACATATCCCATGATAGAAAAGTACCAACAAAAGCTGTAATCTGGCACAAACTGTTTGTGTATGACCAACAGTATCACAGTAAGACACCGAGAAAAAAAAGTAGAAAATGTGTGTCTACAGACTGTGATTCTCCCCCATGTTGTTCCACTGTTGTAAATACTTACTTAAATGTGGTAAACCTGTTTCCTTATAATCTCTAAAATGTAACTGTCTGAATTGGTCTTCTTTCCAGGTTGTAGCTCGCCGACCTGGTGTTTTCAACAAGGCAGGCTTCCAGGAGGTCTTCGACCCGCCGCACTATGAGCTCTTCTCTCTACGTGACAAGGAGATATCATCAGATTTAGCCGACCTGTCTGAGGAGCTGGACAGCTTCCACAAGCTGCGGCGCTCCTCCACTATGTCCCGCTGCGTCCATGAGCACCACTGTGGCTCGCAGGGCTCAGTGGCTACTGGCGGGGGCAGCATGAAGCACAGCCGCACCACCCTGAGCTCAATGGAGCTATCCTACCACAACGACTTCTCCAAGCCTCCTCCCATGAAGACTTTCAACTCCACGGCCAGCTACAAGAAGAGCTGCTACGGCTACAAGCAGCACTCACAGACTCACGACTGCGACCAGCAAGTCATTGAGGACCGCGTCACCGAGGAAATCCCGTGTGAGATCTACGGGCGCGGCGTTGGAGGCGGAGGGGCAACAGGTGGAGTATCGATGGGAGTGGGAGGACCGTCAGGCATCGCGGGTGGAGGGATCGGAGGATCGGTGGGCATAGCAGGAGGAGTGGCAATGTCAGGAGGAATGGGGATGTCTGGAGGAGTGGGTCTGACTGGAGTAGGCATGGCGGGGCCGAGTGGCATCGCTGGAGGAATCGGTGGTGGCATGGCAGGAGCTTGTGGTACCCTCAGTATCCGTGGCAACAGCACTCGTAATAGTACTTCCATTATTGACCCGCAGCGCTCGATGTCCATGGACTTTTAGACAGTGGGCGAGAGGAAGAAAGGAAAAAAGGGAATGCCGAAAGTTTTACATTTGGAAAGAAGAGAAGAAAGAAGATAAGGAGAGTAATTCAAGTCTTTAAATGATCACTCCTGTTTCTCTTCTTTGCTTTTGAAGGAATATTTAAAGTATTGCAGTGGCACTTAAGGATCGCTTCCTCTCACTGTCTTATCTGAAGGTTTTGGAAGTTAGCAGACGAGATTCAAGGACAAAGAAAAACAGGAAACAAACATAAACAGCTTTGTCTGTTTTCCAGACACTGAAGGATGTAGATTGAAGGGAGGGTGGAGACGTTCCTCCTCCTCCATCTGACACTCATTTAATCTCTCCTTTTCATAAAAAAGAGGGTTCTCGCATGCAGACCCAGACTTCTGTGTGTTTGGTAACCAAAGAGACCAGGTAACCAATCAGAAACAGGAGGGACTGAGTTTTTACATTTATCCACCTGCCATGCACAGATAAAAACGATATATGGTGCGTCTTCTAATAATTTGAGTCTTTATTTTTGTCGGTGTACTGTACTGTTTAAACCAGTATATATCCAGCCTCATGATGATGCTTGGCTTTTAACTCTTTAATCTTTTTCAAATGTTGCTCAGATGATTTTATGAAGATGACTTAGCCATGACTTGTGGTGTTGACGATGACAAGGTGAAAGATGATGATCAGAAATATGATAATAATGATGATCATGGTGTGATAATGCTATAATTATTATGTAGTTTTCATTGTTACCTCACACATACACAGAGGGTATCGCTCCATTTAGTCTCTCCTCAGGAAGAGCACATGAATAGACTTATTTTGGTAAGAAAGTTTAAAAAAAGTATATTTCTGCTATTAAAGGCTTTGGATGTTTTGTTGAAAAGAATTCGGTTGTGAGGCCTTGACTGAATCAAAATCGCAATCATCCCACCCCAAAATAGACCCCCACGTTTCCAAGGAGAGAATAATGTGATTTCTCAACCTCCCCATGAACTGAGTGTGTAAAACAAGCACAACCTGTTTTCTTCAAGAGAAAAACATGTAGCCTGTATGGGACTCGTTTATGATTTGAACCACTGGTTGTATAATTTTATTCTGTTGAATTAAATGAGAGTTTACTCACTCCCTGCCTCAGCTTTTCTGTTCACTATAACACGAGAGATGAAAATAGCACCACCCTGAGACTGGAGATGTCTCAACAAGGTAAGATGCACATGCAGACATAAAATGTATGCAAGCTATTTGGCTTCGATAGGGGTTCATAGAGTATTTCAGACTGATTTATTGTAAATTTCATCCGATATGT